>NW_028289244.1:1971937-2123625 GCF_059628265.1 Tinamus guttatus | reverse complement strand
ACAAACTCTCGAGTTCCCTGGCTGTAATAGTTTGCACCGGATATTTTGTCTAGAGCTACAGCAATTCCCACTCCAGCACATACAAGTCTCCTCTTTCTTTATTTGGATGTGTCCTCAGCCTTTCTGGGAACATACTCTGCCTTTTTCCACTGACTTCGTCCCAAGCTGCGATGACAGGAGAGGAACACATCTGAGCAATTCAAGCCCAGGCCCGACTTGTACGTATTTGTATCATTTGCAATGCAAATTCTAACAACCAAACGTACAAATAACAAAAGCTGAGTTTCCAAAGTCCTTTCACATACCCGCAGGACCTCTTAAGCCTTCCTCAAAATGATCACAGTTCCAGTGTAATATTGAAAAATTAATGGTCAGATAATGTTCATTAAGGTGAAGTGGCAAATTCAAAACGGACAAAATATGTTATTAGGTTGAAAATATGCTGTTAGGCTGAAGAAGTCACTGCCAGAAGATGTCATTGATGCTAATAAATCAGCAAGGTTTTAGGAGAGATCAGCATAGGACTAAGCGTTCCCAGAGCCCTGCAGTTTGGGCAAAGCTGTAAGAGATGCAGAGATTGAAGGCAGTGCCTGGGTATTAGAGAGGCAACTTGGGGGAATAATGAGGGAGAAGAGGCTTTTGCACATCTGCCGGCCACCACATCTCTCACATCCTCTTCTGCGGTACCGAGAGCTGCAGACATGATGATGGAGCCAGCTGGACCACAGTGCTGATATTGTTTGAGAACTCCTATTTACTTCACAAAAAATCAAAATCTTTCAGCATCGTGCCTATAGTCAGGAAAGAGGCAGTTTTAGAGCGCTTGACTGCAGAGACATCTATTTCCATCAGAGCTAAAAAGGGCTTCAATGAGAGCTCTCCTTCTTCCCAGCACTTCAGACAAGCCTGGAGCAGGGGGAATGCAAGGGGCAGCCTCATATTCTGTAATGGAGCAAACTAAAAGTTTGGATCTAAATGGCTCCAGACTTTGGGAAAGTTCAGATCCAAGTCTTCACTCCAACTTTATACTTCATCCTCGTCTCTGCTGTCTCACTGCACTTGGCGCCACTGTCAAGTCTTATGAAAAGACAAGAAGGGGAAACCTTTTGGTTTCTGGTTCAGTAGATCTTCTGTAGTATTTGATCCGAGAAACGTTTTGAGCAATGCTTAACAGAAGCCTTGGATTTCACTCAGACTAAGCTCTGCCAAGTCCTCCAAGCGCTAGTTCTGTTATTATTGAGGTTTCACACAGATCATCTGAGAGTCACGGATCCAAATCTCACACCTTCCAATTCCTTATCACCATTCCCCTATTGTATGGTGCAGTTCTGTCTTTCCCTTCTTCCTATTTACACAGCCTGTGCCAACCTCTTCTTCAAAAGTCTATGGCAGAACCAGTAACATGTGGCTGTAACTTGTGTTCTGGTTAAAACCCCCTCCTCAGAGCCCATGGTGGGGTCGCTTTGGGCACACAAGCTGCTCCTGGCCTGCAGAAGGAGCACACTGGGCTGGAATTGCCTAAATCCCAACCCAGCTTTCATCAGGCACCTCGAGGAAGACAGCAGCTATGCAAAATCACATTCCTTTCTATTTAAGCACATTTTTAAACTTCCAGTGTGTGCATGTTTCCTTTCAGTTCATCAAAGACTTGAATTTCTTTTTGGTGACATAATTTGTCAACACATCCAGTTTATAACAGGCAAAAAAAAAAAGGTTGATCAAAGAATAGCAAGTAGCTCTTATTTACTGTGTGATCGCAAACCAAATTGCTGCTATAGCTTTGTATTAGCAGCTCTGCATTTAGTGCTTTTATCAGCATTTCAGCTGCAACGCAGTTTTTGACCTAGAATAGACAATTTGGTAGCAGGAGAGGCTTTCCAGCCCTCCCTCCCCGCAAAGCAAAGCTCAGTGCCAAAGCCATGATGCAGAAAACTGTTTCTTACAGCTAGTGATCCTAGTGATCAGCCCTGGCAAATGCTGGATTTGTACCTGATTGGAAAAGCCCGGCGATGATGCACATAGCTGTGCAACCCCAGGCTCTGCAGATGCTCACGGCGGATTCCCCTACTTGTTAGTAGGGACAAAAAGGCAGAATTGGCTCAAAAAAATGTAAGAGCAAGAGGTGAATTGCAAGGGCTACTGAAACCTGAATGCAAACCTCGCCTTGTGATAAACCCTTGTGCTGCTTAGATTCATCACTTCATCCGATTACAGCAGAATATTCCCGCGTCCTCTCCAGCCCAAGGCGACCCTTCCTGCTCTCCTTGCTCGTCCCTGTCCTTTTGGGGTTGGAGCTGCCTCCCGCCGGCACAGCGAGGGGTGACGGCTGTCGCAGGAAGAAATTCATATCCTGTAAACACCTGCACGGCCAGGAAGTCTCTGTACGGTTCTAATCAAGAGATCTCACTGTCGCCAGCAACGCGCGCAGCGAGAGCCAGCTCAGCTCTCTGCGTACGTGTGAAGAGCAGCTCGGTGCTGCCTGGGTTGGGTTGGTTCCGTTTTGGAGCAGAGGGAACAGGCTAGAGCAGGGCGTGCTCTGTATGCACCTAAATACCCTGAACATGCCAGCAAAGCAGTCTATGCTCACGGCCTCCTTTAATGCAAGGAAGTCTTGGGTATTGACAGATTGCTTTGCAGTGGGAATTTTGCCTCACTTTCTAACATTTTTCTTTCTGTGAAGAAAATAGAGCTATTTTACCATCATGAGACAAGGCCACTTTTTTGCTTGCAGCTAGATCAAAGGCAAGGTCATCTTCTTCAAAGGTGAGCAGAAGAGTTGCCCTGTAGAGAAAGAAACTCACATCGCAACTCCTGAGCATATGGGAAAGGGAGGGTGCTCCAACTTAGACGTGACTTGGCTGACTGGAAATAAATCAGATGCTAAACCATGGGGGTTCAGGACTTTTTGAACTGTAGTCTTCTTCCTTTACAGATAAAGCTAATGGCTCATCCGATGACTCAAGGGCTACAAACCAGGAGATTGGGAGTGATACGGGTGGAGCACACAGTGAGTGATGGCGTTGGAACATGCAGGCTGGTGAAGCTGCAGGGAGCTACTGCTAGGGCTTGTTAGTATGATGGTAACAGGGCAACCTAGAACCAAAGACTTCCAAAAAAACCCCGTCCGTGTCTCCTTATCTGATCTAAGGTGACAGCGCTGAGCGGAGCCCGTGGTTAACAGAGGAATTGAGGGAGAGCACGAGGCAAGGTCTGAAAGGGGAAACGCTGGCTTGAACCACAAGCAGCCTGCGAAACAGCAGCAGAAGGAAACTGCTAGCACCACAAAACTGCTTGGAGAGGAGGGTGAGCCAGAATTTTGCAATTTTCATTGTGTCGAGAATTAGGGAAAGAATCTCTCTCCAACAGAAAAAAAAAAAAAAAAAGTTCATATTTTGACCAGAAACAATGTGGCCTAACTATGGAGAAATGTTATGATATCAAGTGATCGTTAAGCAGAATAAAGAGTGATAGCTGTAATTGAATATGACTGGAAGTTTGCCAGTCTGATAAGGAAAAAAATATCCATTGTGAGTGATACACTGGTGCTGACACGCACATATAAAGCAGCAGACTTAAAACTTCTCACCGTTTTGTGTCTGTAAAGATGTGTAATCCAACAGCGTAGTCCTCATCAGTAATATTGCTCCTGTATCATGTCTAAATACAAAGGTAACACATTACATGGAATATTTGGATCAAAAAATCCTACCCTTGGTTTGTTGGAGGAGCAACAGAAGCAAATAAAAATGATTTCTAAATTTCAGGTCTTCAGCTGCATTTTGCACTTTGAATTAATACCTTCCCACTTTTCTAGTGAGCGTGATAGAAATCTCTGCTTTAACTGTCGTGAGTTCTGCAAGCCGTACTGAGTTATGGACTGTTTAAATCATGCATTGTATTGAAACTACCATTCCAATACATTCAACAACAACAAAAAATAGATATAAGAAAGCCTGTACAGTAAATATTTGAGGAACTACAAGGTGGAAGTATAGCAAATAGCACACTTCGGTAACATATCATCCTACTGTCTATGTTATTTTGGCAACAGAATTAAGTTTCATATGGAGACAAATAAACTTGACACTTTAAAGAGAAAATGGCCATATACTAATTGCCTAGGTTTAAAATCCAGCATCCAAACTGCCAAAATTTTCCTATTCACTTGCAGTCTATTACAGAGATGTTAATATGGTGGATATATCTGCAGGGTTTTGACTTGAATGTGTTATCCCCATAAATTAATATCCCATTATCAGCCTTATGAAAAACTGTATATATATAAAACTGAGTTAAGGTAGCCAGGAAGGAACTACAAGACAAATCACCTCTTTTGACATACCTGCTGTTTTTGGCAAAGTCAACTATCTTATCTCCTCAGTGATGATCTCACCAGCAGAGACAAACAGAATTCCCCGAGGTTCACACAGAATAGGGTTCATCTTACTTAACATTATCTGTCCAAGTTAGTCAGCTTGTGGTTTTTTAGGATCCCTCAACAGCCACAGGGGAGATGTGGGCAATTCCTGGCATGATTCATCTCTCCTATCTGAGACACTTGAGAGGGAATAAAATGTCCCATGGAGAGGCCTAGCTGGAACCCAGACCACCACATGAGATGACCTCCAATTGGGTTTTTCTTAAGAACACCTTAAAAAAGGGCTCCTGTGATGTCTGTCATGCAAAGGATTCCTCCACCCGCTTTGTAGTACGTTGTAGACCCGCTGGCTGCTGCCCTTCACAGCAAAGGTCACCGTATCTCTGCCTTCTTTGAGCACACTGGGAATTAAAATTACTACACAGCCATGAGATACTATTATATATGTAACATAAGATCTGCATTTCTTTTCATTAACTCCTTTATTCGAGATAAATGAATTGTTAAACACAGAGATGGTGCTCTCTGAGGGTGGTCTATTTCCTCGGCGCGCTCCGGAGGGAACAAACGTGCTTTGCTCTCCGGGAAAGCTGATTAAAAGCCAAGCGTCTGATTCGGTCTGAGGGAGCATGAAGCTGCAGCGAGTCTATGGGGAAAGGATGGAGCTTGAAGAGCTGCCTGCAACAAGGCCTCGTAAAGCAGCTGGCAGCACCGGGGAGGAAGGAGGCTGCAGGGCAAGGCTCTTCGTGCAAGGAAAGCTGTTGATTCAGCACCGAGCAGCTTCCTGCAAGACCCCTAGGAAGCCAAGGTTCAGGAATGGCAGAAACCTTTGGAGAATGTGCTTTGATTGCAGGTGTTCGGGTCAGTAGATCTACAAGGCTCAGCTGGAAAGGCAAATAAAACCTTCGCAGCATTGCAAACAGGAGGAAAACCTTTGTCACCGAGTCGTTGCTGAAATCAATCTCAGAAGTTCACAGAAGCAGCCAGCGCAGGTTACGGGTAAGGAAGAGGACAGTTTGTCATTTCCGAGAGGCTGCTTTGGATTTCAGCTAGTGTCTCCAACATAGCTGTCCCCTGGTGGGTCTGTAATGGGAAGGTGTCTCGCTGCTTCCACCTTGCACACACTCACTGGCAAGACACAATGCAAATATTTTGTCACCTACGAGGTGATCTGACAGCCCAGCGTTAGCTCCAAAATAGTGCAGAGAAGCCTGCAGCTGTGAACTGCACCCTGCACAAATGCTAATGTGCATCCTGGGTTTTAGATGCTACATCGGATCATTAAGCTTAGAGGGATGTTTCACATGGGTAATATCTCATTTTAATTTTTCTCTAGTCTATTTTTAAAGGAAATTGTAGAAGAAAGGAAAGTGTCATAGAGGGACAAAAAGTGAAATATCATTAGTGTCAGAAGTCTTTCTAAAGTCAATATATTTGACATCTACTGTTTTTCCTCTAGCCACATGGTCTGTTATTCTCTAGACTGAAATTAGATTAGTTTGACGTGATTCCTTCTTGACAAATCTCTATCGGCTCTTGCTCATCTTATTACTATTTTCCAGGTATGCGAGTATTTGTTCCATCGTTTTTCTAGCTTTTGAGCTGGCTGTTGTACAATTCTCCAGCTCCTTTTCCCCTCACCTCTCCCACCCTTTAAAGATAAGCAATACATCTGTCTTTTACAGTCTTCTGGTGTCCCACGAACCCTTCCATGAATTCATAAAGATACCACTAATAGCTGTGAGATTACAAACACTGTAGGATTAAGTCAGCCTCAGCCAGTCCAGAAACCTTTAACTTATCTAAGCATTTTTAACTTTAGCTAAGTTTTCTTTCCCCAATATAGGCCGAAGTATTACTTAGGTTAGTTTTCTAGCTTTTCCATTATGATTTTTTTCCTTATTTGAGCTATTCTTTTATGATCATCCTCTGAAATCTTATACACTATATAGTTTATGTAGTACTTTCTTCTGACATTAATAAAGAATTTATGATTTAGTAAATCAACACTGCTTTCTCTGCAGTTGGGTAATTTGTATTTTTGCCTATTTTTTCCCATGGAGTCTCCAAGGAGTCTCCATCGTTTCAGAGCTTGGTTGAATTAGCCATTTTGGAAGCCATTGGTTTTGCCGATTGCTCACAACACTGATCATACAGTGAGACTCCCCACATCTCTTGTGTTTTCCTGTCTTTTTATGCATTAGCATACAGGTGTCTTAAATTAATCCCTGGGTTAGCAGCCCATTCTCTCTGTTCCTTCATTTCATTGATAACAACCCCTTTCTGCCTAGTTTTTAGGCTCCTGTCCCCAGCGTTGTTGTGGATCCTCTGTACTGTGGTACTCTTGATTTAATTTGTTCTTCTGGTGTTGGTAAATCTGAATCTATCAGCTTCATTCATAAAAAGCAGGAATATATGAAACGGTCTGTGGCCATGGAAGCCAGAGCTCTCCTGGCAATGTCACCCACACAGTTCTGTGGCCTCTGTGGCAGGGATGGATGTCAGTGGCCTCTCACCACCTTGTGTTACTTTGCCCCGGGATCGCTGTTTGTCTCACCCGCTGAAATTTCCATGAAGTTTTCATAGGGCCAGAATTCAGTTTCTATTTGCAACTCCCAGGTCATCTTCCAAGGGTCATGAAGAAGATATCACTGACTTGGCAATGCTGATCCTAGGACAGACCAGGGATTTCACTATTCCAAAAACTCAGCTATAGGTCTCCTTTACGCACCTGAAACAGTGGAAATAGCCTTAATAGAGCCTATAAACGAGCTCAGGGAGACAATTTCAGCCAGTTCTGCTTGTCATGGAGGATGCACATGCACTGAAATATCTTAATTTTTTGACTTTTGACACAAAATCAAGTGTTTAAATACGTTAGTTAAGAGTAAAAAGTTCACTGCAGATTGTGTTATGTCCTCTGCATTTTTTTCCCAATAGGTTTTGTTTAGATGCTTCTATATCAAAGCTCGCACTGGCCAGTTCCTCTTGCTGTACAGTCTTCTCAGGGCTTATGTCAGCAGCAAGTTTTAGTTGGGCTAAAGTTCAGAGGCTTTGATCTTCATTCATCTCCACTTAACTAAAAGGAAGCCACATCTGGAGAATTTATCTAATTCTGCAAGCTATAAATATGTATGTTTTTGGTACTATGTAATTAATTAAAAGACTTAAACAGAACACATGTGCTAACCTGCAAAGAGGTTGGATTACAAACTATAGGAGGTGATGAAGTATCTCCTTACGCATACTCCTGTGTGCATCCAAACCACTCAGTTTTAGCACTTTATCTTCGTTTAAATTGAACTCAGTAGCGAGGACGCGTGCCTTCCAAAGCCCTTAATTCTTAAGTCAGTTTTTTCTATACAAAGTGCAGTAGCAAATACAAGTTTCCTACACTGTAATAACACAGAGCCTTTAGATTCAGTAGCTTTAGAGTTAGTACACATTGCAGACAAGCGCCTTAGTGTGAAACTCACATCTCAGACTGTTTTTGAACCTTGATGTTTTCTTTCGCAAAGTCTTGATAAGCTTACGTGTCTGGATCCCATCGCTCTGATTTTTCCCACTTGCTCAAAGATGAGCTATTAATGGCATAAGGTTGAATCTAATCAGGCTGTGCTTTCTGTTGGTTTAATCAGGCTCCAGTGGTGACTACCTACTTTATTCTACTACATACAACTGATTTGTTCACAGAAATATCTAGGCTATCAGAACCCTTGATTAGCTGAATATGCCACCTGCGTGATTTTTAAGCTTGTGTATTTTTGTTGCAGATTTTTCAACACTGGAGTTGCTTTATTTCGAGATTGTACTGAAAACCTGGTGGAATATGTACAGCTGTTTCTCTGCACACACCTTTGGAGGAAGCATTGGTGGTTGGAGATTAATGGCCAAAGTCTATGCTGGGAAATGGATATACAGGCAGATACATCATCTGGTTAGGAACCAGTCCCAAAAATCCTGAGCACAGACTGGGAAGATGAGTAATGAGGATTGCTGGAAAGATACTCTGCAAACAAACCAAGCAACAAACAAGCAAACAGAGCACGTCTCTAAACTCGCACGTGCTCCTATCTGTACTTCTGACTCTTCTTTTTCTTTGTAGTCATCACTGCCATTGGGATCATTCATATCTTTAAAAATTCCTTTTCCAAAAGTCAGGGGGAAATGAATGTAATGAAAGGCAAATATCGAGGAGCAAACCAGGACAGCTCTCAGTAACCAAGCAACGCGGATACTCTGATCATTATTATTATGATTTCACCTTTTGCAGAATCTCCTGTCTATGGCTAACTTTCTATAACGGGCTTTGAGGCGAAAACCAGGAGTGTTACATGATGGCAAAAGACACAAAGATTCTAATGAAGTCAGAAAAAGCATCGCACCTCCCAGCTACACGTCTGCTCTTCTCATGTTTTCCCAATGAATGGTTAAGGTTTCAGAGCTGCTCACAATCACCTGGCACTATTAACCACAGATAACTGAGCAGTGCATCCAAAATTGAAAAAAAATATACAGGAAACAGTAACATACCATAAATATAGCACTAAGAATCACTTGTAGTAGATAGTCCCACCACAATTTTAAACTTCTCCATGATTTGTAGTGCAGGTTTGATTGACTAGACTAATTTATAATGCAAATCTCTTTACCTCTTGTCTCCAAAAAGCACTTAAGGGTTTGTTTTGCTCTTTTTGTCCATGACAAATTCTTGCTACAGGCTCTCTACAGACCCATTTCCTTTAGTTTATCTAATGGCACACCCAGAAGCAGAGGGTGTTATGCTTATTCACTACAAGAGCAGCCTCTTTTGAAAGAAAAATCTCCTTACTTCTCTGTCGTATTTAAAACAGATACTTACACATCTCTAATTGGTAGGCTGTTGACTCAGGATGTTTCTTGCCATTCACACCCATCACTAAGTAATGGAAATTTGATTACTGACAGTTTATACCACAAGAACACAAATTTAATGCTGTTAAATGGTATGTTTACATGAAATCTGTCCATACCGCTTTTTTCATTAGCTGGCTTAAAGTAATTCATTACTTTTAAACCTTACATGCTGAGTTTGGGCAACTGCTCTGCATGAAACACAATTCTGGACAGTAACAGACACAAACTTGGTCTCTGGGGTTTATTTCACCAGATTTTGCATGTCTAACTGACGAAGCCTACACCATGAAAACCTGGGGGCAACACAGAAATAGCAGCTCTACTCTAGTTAGAGCAAATGAAGGAAATCTGATATTCTAGACTTTATCCCCAGGGTTACAAAGAAGAGAGTATTTTATTTTTATTGGCTGTTTAATGATTAGCAACAAATAGGCACTGTAGAATTGTCCCAGCAACAACAGCTGAGTTCCTGTACACAGGAAAGTAAACACAATGAAAGGACTGCAACAATATGGATATTTAAAAAAAAAAAAAAAGGGACTTCCTTTGCATTACAGAATTGCAGGACCAAGGATGAAAAAGCCATAAGAAGGCTAAAAAAATAAAGAAAAGAAAATGGATCCATCTGTGTAGATGCACTGCTGAATATCATTACACAGTCAGTAATTCTTCAGCCTAGGCATGTATATCTGCACCATAAGTCCCAAAGGCAAAAGAAAAAAAAAATCTATTAACTGAATATAACCTGAAATCCAGCTTTTATAGACACCTCTGTACTGATACCTTATTGATATAGGTCTGAAGGGCCTAATGTAAATCACAGACAAAGCTCTGCTTTGCATCCCTGGCCTCCTACACGAGGAAGGAAGAAGTTACTTGGTGTTTAATTGGCACTTAGACGTTCAGAGGAATGTCTGAAGGAATTCCTTACTCATAGATATGCTAAACATACGTACAGGTTTAGGAAGACTCTTAAATAGCTCCAGGCAATTCCAAGCCCTTCGGAATCCACACAACCGCTCAGCCCTTCAGGGTACCCAGTCTGGTACCCTGGTCACAGCTTGTCTCAGTTTCTGCAATGAGATTCCCTTAAAAAATCATCCACAGCTGCCAGTCATGACCACTTACATCACCAGATAGGTTCCCTCTTTAATAGCATTCACATATACATTTGCCTTCACTCTGCATTTTCTGCTGGAGATTTTCTGCTTTTGCCAATCACTTCCAAGGAGCAGACTAGCCCAGCCTCGCAGGCAGGTCAGTATTCCTGGCTGCTCCCAGAAGGATGGAAGATTATTATAGTAAGTGACACTCAGTTGCTCCTCTCACAACTCTTTAAGCACAGGCCTGAATAGGCAACATAAATTTTGTAACAAATGGCTCAGTCATTATACAGCATTAATCCCTACAAGAGTTTCATGTATTCAGATGGAATTCATAAGCTTCCTACAGTCAAATGTCCTAAACCTTCACGTTGTATTTCTATGACTTGATGCTGTAGGATTCTGAAGACTCTCTAAGGGCTCTGCTACAGAAGAAGGTGGTTTTGTTGCATAACTTTAACATAACTCTAAAACCAATGCAATTAGACTGGAGAGAAGAGTGTATGGGCACCTATTGCCATACAAAGTAGCTTGTTATGATTTGGTTAAACATGTTCACAATCAAAACAGGTAAATGGATAATACTAATATTGATCTGTATTTAATTTTAATGGTATAGAGACAGCTTTCTGTCTGCAGCTGCTTTCATCGTGCCCCGAAATGCTGGTCTCCTTGCAGGGATGTAGCTGCACAACTTGCATGAAGGTGCTGATGCTAATGCACATCTTTACAAAGCTGCAACTCTTTTGCCTTTGCCTTATGCACATCCTCACTTTGGCTCCTGATAGGAAATAGTACTGGCTGGCTGTTGCAAAGGGAGGCAGGATGCCTGGACAAAGTGAATAAAAAAGAACATCCAGGATAATTTTGAGCTGTTACATGAATGGAGCAGATAAGTAGCTACTTCTTCCCTCTCTTCAATTTCAGTGATTTATAATTAATTAACATTTATAAGATTGAGAATCCTTCAGATTCATAGATAAAAGTAATTTTAAAGCTTAAGGTACAGTAAAAAGCCAGATAACTACGCTTTTATGAAATCAGATGGCATACAAATGAATTTGCTTCAATGAAAAAGTCTGAGTCATGATTTTTCTATTATATCTTCTGCTATAGAAAAAAAAGAAGGACCCAGGCAGTGGTTAATGCAAAGAATGGTGAATGAGGAGATCTGAATTTGAATTCCTGCTTATTTTAGTGACTTGTTGAGTAATAGCTGCAAACAAACTTACTCTGTTCCTTGTGCTGGTTTTGAATCTCTGAAATGCGATTAATAGCACTCCATGACACTAATGTGAAGCATTTTAAAAGTTTTTACACAGAGTAGGTCACAACTAGACATATCATCATGCACATGTAAGCTAAATCACTTTTTGTTAATTAGGTAGCCAATTGAGCCAATTTATTAACCGAGTAGTCTGGGTTTAAGCAATGCACAAGCTAAGAAATAAGATACCACCACAGTCCGAAAATAAGTCTCCCAATGGTGCTTCAGTGAAGCCATTTGCAGTGAGCACAGGAATTTGAGGCCAGATCTGTCAAGGTGAGACACCAGGAAGCCCTTTCCCCGAGGGAGAGAGAGACTGGGAACAAATGGAAATAATTACACTGGAAAATAAGTAACTAAAATCACTGCTAAGAGGACTCTTTTAGCCATAAGCTAGCAAATAGATGAAAAACTGTCATTAGGCTCAAAGTGCTAGAAGCAGCAGAAATGTGTGCAACTGAACAGTTAGCAATTGGGTAGGAGAAAGGAGAAAAAATAGTGCAGAATCTTCTCTCTCAGCAAAAATTTAGGGAAAAACCCAACAGACCCTGTTTAAAGAAATTGTTTACAGCGATTTTCTTTACTCTCAAGTTATAGTGTGCATGTTTTCATTCCAGCTGAATAAGGGAGCCTTTTTGCTGATGCAGAACACATCACTAGTTCATTTTCCGTACAATGCACAGAGAATTAGGTGCAGAGTTCCTGTTAACAAGAATGGAGATTGCAAACGTCTCCTTCCTTCCTCCATATCACAGAATCCAAAACTGTAAGTGTGGGGCACAGAATGTGAGACGCACAACTCTTGCTTTGGTTATTAGGAGCTGCAGACCTATGGTTAAAATCTATCCCAAAACATAAGAAATATTTCTCTGCTCTAGCAGTTCCTCCTATCTACCATTTACAAGAGCGATGACCAGTCTCAATACACAGCAGCTGAATACAAATCAGCCTGGTAGCTTTAGGTGGCATAAAAACATCAGAAACAAGTCTCATTTTTCCCTTGCCAGGAAAAAAACATAAACATCGACACAATCATACATATTACTTCCAGAATAGTCTCAATCAGGGCACAATTCAGCTCTCATGGGCTTTTGCAAATGTGTAAGTGACCTTTTTAAGCTTGTGACATGGACTTGAGGGAGGCTTCACTGGCTTCGATGTCTGCCTGATCCTCCGAGGCGATGAGCTGTCTCGGTGCTCATTGAACTCACTGGGATTTAGGAGGATGCAGATGTACCGAGCTGGGCACTAAGTCCTCAATTCAGCGTCCAAGAAACAAGTGTGACATCGATCCGTGACTCTGATGGATGCACGGCCAGGGGCAGGGAGAGATTCATTGACTTCAAAGACACAAATGTGCTACCTGCGATTTAAAGAAAGACAGAAAATATTTTATGACAAGGTATTTCATGACATAACTTTTAACTTGCTTGGAAGATATAATGTCTGATGTTTAATGGTTTCTTTCATTTTTTGTTATTGTTATTTTCTTCAATGATGCTATCATGAAAAAGGCTCTCTCTCTCCTACTAAATTGAGCACACTGGGGCCACGCTATGTCCCTAGGGCCAACCAGGACAGGATGGCCATGGTGTGTGTTATTAAAGCTGCTCTTCAGAGCGACAAGGCCAAAGCATGTCCTGGAAATGGCCTGAGCTGATCCTAAGTCACATCTAGGAATTGTCTGGGAAAAGTTGACACACGGCAAAGCCCTGCTAGGGCCTCGGCCAGGAGAACATCCCCGGTACCATTCCATGCTCACGCATGGGGCAGCACTGGATCAGCCCCCTGGAAGAACCAGCCCCTCCCCAGCACTACAGGTCTTCTGCATTGCCCTGCAGGGACAACTACGGGCTTTTGGGCAAGTAATACATTTGCAATTGTTAATTTAATACTTGACTCCCATCAGGAGTGCCACCTTGGTGCCAGCTGTGGTGGACAGGTTTATAGTACACCCATCTTTCAAACAGAACCCATGGACTCAATTTTATGTCCATCTCCAAGTAAGAGCTATAAGGCTCTACCTGGCAGCCTGAGCTCTGAAGTCCCCTCTTTTTTTTCTTTTTTTTTTTTTTTTCCCAGAAAGTAGCTACAACATGACACCCTTTATCGAGTAACTGAAACAAACACAACCTCTTTGTTTTAATTTGAGCTGATGGACATTGGTTAGATGCAACCAGATTCTGTAATAATTAACATCTTTCATGAAGAAAACATGTTACACTGTTTGAGTCCCATAACTCTGTCTTCCAGAATTGCTTCAGAATGGGGAGAATCTTCCAGCAAATAAACTAGACCAAACTCCTTCCTGAATTATACCCAAAGAGATGAGGCTGCTGGTAACGTAAAAGCTCAGGTACAATTGAAAAGATACAACACAGCCTCATTGCATTCCTCCTCTCTAAAACAACACATTCTTGCTAGAGAAAGAAAGCTAAAATTCAGCAAAGTCTGTACAGCTTAAATGTATTATCTTCCAGTCTCTCATCAAAAGCTGTGTTTTTATAGAAAGGCGTGTATAGAATCAGGGCACTCCGCGCCTATGTCAGCTACAAATTCTGTGTTATTTGCAACTCGCAAGAGGAATGAGTGTATTTAGCAGCAGATAGTGTCCCTGTCTGGAGTTCCTGTCTCTGAGCCTCTTAGTGCATCTATAAATAGCAAATCATCAGCTCACCTATTCCGAGCTCCTCACACACTCACTTTGCTTCCCTGTCTTCCTGTTTGTTAAAGCTGTCACCATGACTCAGATTTCCCCTATCAGATTCTCTGTGCAGGGAGATTCCCCATACGCTATAAGGCATCGTGAAGCTATTAAGCTACTTGGGTTTCTATCACCTAAGCTGCTTAGGTTTCTATCACCAAGCGTGATATGCTTTTGAAGAACCTGACATTTGAAGCAATGTAATTATAATCTAAGGTCTCAGAGCTCCTCACCACTCCAGTTAACAGACAGGCTCTGTCATTTTGATGACAATACTGAGGGAAAATAAAGTGTCCGCATCCCAAATGTCCTACACAAAACAGCAACAAACATAAAACCATGACCAAAAAGCTCCATGCGGGGAATACAACATCTCCCTGACCTTCTTGCAAAATCCACCACCATCTAAGCTCCTGAATCATGCGGCAATCTGTTTCTACTAGGTCGAGCCCCGTGCATTGCTGATATTAACACTGTAAAGCTAAGTGCTCTCTTGTTCTTTGTTTAAAGAAAATGATTTAGGAAGATGTACATTTCTCTGCCAGCACTCATTTTAAGATTGTTAATTCTCAAACTTTATTATTATCACTGAAGTGACAGCAACTCCATCACTAATCTAATCTAGCTTTCCAGCTCCTGTAATATTCCTCACATATATATCAAAATACTGAATTGTTTGCACTAGAAATCTCCATATAGGCTGCTTACTCAGTGACATTAAAGACATCTGTCAAACCCTAATATTTCGTTCTCTGAATAAATGTTTCGTAGAATCTGCACCCTGAATGTGAAAAGACTAAAATGTTCTTCTGATTGTTCAAGTATTTTCTCCAGACTTCAGAGAAGAATGTAAAACAGCATGCAATCAGCAGTAAGACGATTCAGTGACACACTGATATACTGATATCTAATAATATTCCGTATGCTTTACAGTGATGCAAATCCAAGGAGTCTCACTCTTTTCATATGTATATCTGACCTCTGTTTTGCAGGTTTATGGATGAAATATCCCTGAAAATACTGTCCAGACTGTGCATTTGTGTTGACTCTTTACAGTTAGTTTTGATACCATAACTAGCATATACCATAACGTTTGTTTCTGTGCATTCCCATCCCTGATCTCCAAAGCAAATGTGAAGATTTGTACTTGAATATGCCCAGCATTGCACTGACTAATATTACTGCGAGTCCTACCACGCTCTCATGCTCCTGCTGAATTCAGTAAGGAAAAGTACTGGGATTGACACAGAGGCTCTACTTCTCATTAAAGAAAAACACTACAAAATTCTGCATTTTCTAATCTAAGTCATACAGAAACGCTGTGATGTTAGTAAATGCACAGCAGCAAACCAGACATAATTATAGGAGATAAGTCCATCTTTCTTTAAGTGGAAGTTTTTCAGTACTGTCTTGTTTAAAGTTTTGGGGTCAACTGACTAATTCATAGCTTTGACAAAAGGAAATGAAACATTAATTCTTGACCTTTTAAAAGAAGACTGTGTTGCATAACCTATTCCTGGAACGGAAGGCATGCGCTGAAGGTAATTTGGCTCCTAGCCCCAGGTGCACGTAACTCTGTAGCTACATTTATTTTCTGAGCAATACATAAATTGTTGAACATATTTATTTATTTATTAAGAGCTTTGATAATTGATCAGCAGGATTGTCTGTCCTGGTGGTTATTACCTTGTCTCTGTTTTCAGGTACTCCCCTGATGGGCTGTTTTTCCACCACCACCTGCCTCACACTTAGTCTAAAACCCTGTAGGGTGAAAACAGCACAATGTTTTTTTTGCGGGTAGAATGCCTGGTATGTAGGCTCCTGGCCATGACCAAAAGTCTGAGACAATATGATAATTCAAATACTAAAAGTAATATGTTAAAATACTTCAATGCTGCATATGAGAAAAAAAAAAGTTTCTGCTCTGCTTTAAAACACAAATAATAATAATTTTATTTGTGGTCTTGTTTATGTACTGTTACGTATTTTTACTGCGCTAGCCAGCTGCAACAAGTAAAACCCTGCCGTGGTTAAAGCATATTTCAAGTTAATTTAAAATAATGCACCCTCTCTCTAGACTCGTACATCTTTACAAAGAAAGTGGCAAGCAACCCAGAACATTCAAAGCATAACGACATTCAGATGTGTCTAGACATAAATAGCAACTTCTAAACCAAGAATTTGCCTCTGGAGTCTTTTCAGTGAGTCCTCAAATAGAAAATATTTAAAG
Organism: Tinamus guttatus; assembly: GCF_059628265.1. Taxonomy (NCBI): domain Eukaryota; kingdom Metazoa; phylum Chordata; class Aves; order Tinamiformes; family Tinamidae; genus Tinamus; species Tinamus guttatus. The sequence continues at coordinate 2,107,047 of NW_028289244.1, read as the reverse complement.
GGAGACTATGATAATATAATTTCCCTTTGTCTGAGGCAAGGACAGAGTGAATGTGTCATAAGGCACAAGAAAGAACAAGCGAAATCTCACAGTGATCCAAAATGAAAGGACTTCATTATAGACACAATCCTTGCTCCATTTAAATCAGTCATAAATCTGTTGACTTCAGGAGTCCAGGATTCAAGATAATGTTCCAACCAGAAAAACATTTTTCAGCACCATATTGTACACTTTTAGGTCTTGATTTTCTCTTTTTTTGTGTGTGTAAATTAGTATGAATTTTCATATGTAAGACTTGCATGATCTGGCCATTTATCTATTGCAGAACACAGAGACCTCTCTCCAGCTGGGAATTCACTCGGGGGGAAGTAGTCTGCCCATCGCAGGCTTTGGACAACTACTTACTTGAGCTGTATCACAAACATCCTGAATGGAAAACCCTTCTCTATATGTGAGTAGACTTGCGATTTCCTTAGATTTAGCATCAATATTTTACTTTTAACAACTCTATTTTACATTAAACTGTGTGCTTACATCTGGCACGCAGCCTTCCATTACAGAGGCCCTAATAACACCGGCCAACAGCACCCAGCTGAACTGCTGCTGTCCTCTCCCAAGCAGGGGGTGAACCTTTTGTGGTGAACCAAAACACCCTCCAAACACCTAAATTTCCAAGCAATGACACTAGCAATAAGTGAAACAGCAATATCTTTACTGTTGCTTCTTGGGGTATCCTACTGTGGCTACAAACAACAGCTTTACCTGCAAACACAACAAGAAGCAGATCAACCGAAACGCAAATATCCATAATTTCTTCTGGATTATTTCTTGATACAGAAAAGCAGGCAAGCAAATAAGCCCAGTAACAATGAATTGAGTTCTCCAGTCTACTCTTTTTCCCACTTAATAAAGGGTATGCTTTGCTACCACTTAATTCAATGGAAAAATTCCTTTCAGTCTCCATGGGAACAGCATTGGGCCCATAATACTTAACCATAAGTACCAAATTCTATAAGCTGTGGCTGAAACTTTTTAGTGTCCTTTTAAAGATCTCCATGGATAAAGAACTTGAGCCTCTGGAGTCAATAAAGCCAATGAAGCAGCTTTCACAGGCATCAAAAGTTCACTTGCAAACTTTTCTACAAAATAGTTACTGGAATTCAGGGAAAGCGAGCACAAAGAAAACACTGTAATAACTCACACAATGACCCTTTCAATGAATAAAGCGAGCAGTCTTTTTAGTGAAATTGGACTTAAAGTACATTTGGACCAGACAGTTCAAGGCAATCTCTCACCAGCACCTCCTCAGGCCAATAATGTGTAAACTGATGATAGCAAGAGCTGTACAGTTTATAATTAATCCAGAAGAGATGGTGTTTCTGTCTTACTCCCAGTTTTCGTCAGTCTTTGAAGACAATTTGACTCTCAATCTGTGTAAAGCACCATTTTCCAGAGTTAAACTCCTTATTTTTACTTCCCCCATCACAGCAATTGCCTTAAGTAATAAAAACAGCAGTGCTTACCCTGACCAGGCATTGCACTTGGGTGGCAGAACAGTGCACAAAGCTCTGAAACTCTTCACAGCCCATCACGGACCTAAATAAACAGAAATATGCACAATAGATAAATAATGATAATGGCAATAAATAATGCTATTAAGTCCCTGGTGGTGAAACTACCCCAGTTAATGAACAAAATTTGAAAATAAGCAGAGAAATAGGAGACCTTGACAGCCCCAGGAGCTGGGTAGTCCATGCTGCAGGTGGAGGCTCGCTCAGGCCGGGCCTAAACCCTTCAGCGCTCACGGCCGCTCCACTGCAAGGCCTCTAATAAATCAGTCAGCACCATAATACCATAATCCTGCCTTTATACACGGCTAAGGGCGAAAAATAATTTATTTTATGACATCACCGAATTCCCGGTTAAAACATTCTCATGGTGGGATTTTAAAATATACTTTCTTTTGCTAACATTTTGACTAGGTCGAAAAAACCCAGGCTGCGTGATTTGAGCACAGCATAAGAAAAAAAAAGAAAAGGCTTCGCTTCGGATACTGAGTATAACATTGGCTGCTTAAAAGGACGATCTTTGCTTTATGACAAGATGCGGTTTTCACCCAGCCTAGCTTGGAAACGCGATTTTGGCACCAGGATTGAGCACAGCTGTGCGGAGCAGGGACACTGTCACTGGACGGTTCCAAACACTGAAGATATGAAGATATCCTGTTTAAAAATCTTTATCAACAGTGCAGCAACACGGGAGAAGGACAAGAATTCCTTAGGGCACATGGCAATTTCCATAGCCTTGTGATGTTAATTACAGCCATTATCGCAGTCTAAAAAGTTCCCTGTATTTTTGTTCTCTGCTCAGGGCATGGGATGTGAGACAAGCCCAAGGTGCTGTAAGAATGTTAAGCACAAAAATAAAACACAACACAGCCAAACTCACTATCTGAAATTTATTTTCAATATTTCAAAATATTGCTACCTAAACTTGTTGTGATTCTATAATAATCACCCCAAAAGCCTTCTCCTTGCCCGGTGTTTATACTCTCCACGGGATACTGTGGAATTGTCCTATAAATCCATTATCTAAGGTATATCCTATTTGAAGATGACATCTTCTATCCTTTGAATTCACAGCAAACTGAGAAGCATAAAGATTTGCAATGGGTTCTCTTCTTTGGTTCTTATCCTTTTTTTTTTTCTTTCTTTCTTTAATTTAGCTTCTTTTGCCTTTGCCTCTTACACCAATCTTTTTCAATATGGGAAAAAAAAAAAAGGATTTGTGTATTTGCTTACTTGTTTGAACAGAGGAAGACAGGAAAAGGAAATAAGCATTTACAGATAAACTGCTTCTTCTCTGGGCCTCTAGGTCTTGACCGTTTCTGTCCCCAAACATTTCATGAAATAAAAAGAACACATCCTAATGACTCACTTTCATACAGCCCAAGGGCTAGATCTGAACTGGGTTTTACAGCACGGAGCAGGGCAGCGTTTTGGGTCCCACCCTGCAGAGGGGAATGGGGTTTGTGTCGGAGTCTTGTGGTTCCCCTTTCCCACCCCAGACCAAGGAGCCCTCCGAATTTCCTGTGGAAAGGAGAGGTGGCCGGAGGCTTCGTGGCCAGCGTTAGAGCAGGTTGTTGATTACATCTCTCCTCTTCCAAAAACAGCGCCACACAAATAGAGCACACTATTTGCCAAGGATGGTTCCCACAAGTAGTAAATATTCAAATAAAAACACCAAGGAGGGAAGTATGGACAGATGATGAGGCTCTTCCTCTCTCCTACATTTTGGTATTTATCACTGGTTATCTCAGGAAATATTGACATGCTGAACACCAAAGTATTTTACTATCTGCCTATATTATCTGATCTATTTCACTAGAGTATCTAAACGGTGCTCTAGGAAAAAACAAACAAACAAACAAAAAAAAAACAGACAAATTTTCCTTGTAAATTTTTTATTAGGGAGCTCCTAATATCCAACTATTTAAAGGTTTGTTTGTTTGACACATCCAAGTCCTTAGCTGGGAACACCAAGCCGCTCGCACGGCGGCTGGGGATGCGCCACCACAAGCTGCGATTCCTTCGCTCCTCATGGCCTCGGGCAATCCCGATCCGGGCATTATCCGCCCCAAATGCGAGGGATCCGCATGGGACCCCTGCTAGGGGTCATCACATCCACGAGGAGCCGTTAGGCTCAGGTTTATCTGGATGGGAGATCCTCAAGGAAGCGGGATCTGGAGAAGGCAGCACTAGCATCCGTGATGCCCAAGACTGAGGTTGGTGCTATCAAGTTACTTGTTGGAGGCAAAAATGTTCCTGCATTTGAGGCTTGGGGTGGGCTTTGTGTTCATGGGTCTGCCACGAGCACTTCCATGGAACCACCACAGCTCCGGCTGCTGCTTGGTCCAAGGTGAGAGATTCCAGGTCCTGCCAGATGGGGAATTGGGGGAAAATGGAAAATAGTGTGGAAAATAACGCGGGCATTGGGAGTCCCACGGGGGAAAGGGCTGCTCACTGCCCCCGCACGCTGGAGCTTTCCCGGCTGGTTCCAGCAAGCACCACCCCAGACCACCGCGGTTCCAGGCGGTTCATTAAGAGTTTAGCCGGGAGGGCGGGCACTGCAGGGCAGGGGGAGGGCTGCGCAGCAGCGGTTTCGGCGCCCGTTTTCCTCTGTTTTCCTCCGTTTCCCTCTCCCCGGGGCTCCGGGGCCGCCTCCCGCCCCGGGCCGCGGACCCAGCCCGAACCCGCCGGCCCGGCCGCCCCGGCGCGGGCGAGGCCGCGCGCAGTGCGCATGCGCAGCCCCGTCCGGGTCCTCCAGGAGCAGACGAGACGACAAGGCGGGGAGAGAGGGAAGGGACGGGAGGGCCCGTGCGCGGTCCGCTTCCGGCGGCGCCGCCCCTCTCTGCGCGCAGCGCCGGTTCCGGCGGGGTCTGCCCCAAAGGCGCCGCCGCCCCGGGGGGGAGGCGCCCTCGGTGCCGGGACCCCCTAGGAGCAGGATGGGAGCCCCGCGGAGGCGGAGAGCGCAGCAGAATGGTCTGAAAACAGCTTTATAGCCCCCTATGGCGTCTTCTTTAACGGGTTTCGCACACAGGCCGCGAGGCGGGGGTTAGCGCCAGGGCCCTGCCCGGCCGCGAGGGCGGCAGCAGCGGGCGGTGACGCGTCCTGTGCTCACACCCGGCGGTACATTACACCCCTTCCTGCACAGTCGGAGAGCTCGGTTGTTCTTCTCCACCCAGACTGCTTCCCTGGGAAGCTGTGGCTGTTTCAGTACCTTTTCCCAGCCTGTTTAGGGTGTTTGCTCGGGCAGGGGCTGCGCAAGTCCCCGAGCGCCTCCCACTGCACACCGTGTTGGGGACGTGGTGCAGGGTCCTGCGCTCTCCAGAAATCGCACCTCAACAAAGACTGTGTTTTGCCCTACACACAAAGCCCAGGTGACCATTGAAAACTCAATTACCCCCATCCTGGCAGCATTAAGGCCCGGATCCTATAGTCACCGCACAGTACGTTAGTCACCATACAAGAGTTGGTCAGACAAGGGAAGTTTCCCTCAAACACTACAAATGTAACAACCAGATCTGTCCCCAGGAAGTCATCCTTGGCCACCAGCCGGCAGGACATTTTTCATTATGACTTTAAATACTTAAATACTAGCTCTAGGTTCCAAATAGTGTCTGTAGGAACCTGCTGCTCTGCATTCAGACACATGTGCACGTATACACTGGTGTATACCTGGAAAGACCTTCTGTGAACTTTATTTAATGAATGGAAAATCAATGCAGCCCAGCTGTAAATGAAACAAAATTAATAGTAAGGGAGGTGGCAGAGTGAAAAAACTTCTGGAATTTAAGCAATACCTTAAAAGCCTTCTGTTTGTCAGAAATGCATTTGTAACAAAGCCCACTGTGGTTATAGCAATTTATACTTGGTAACACTATTTCTCTGGACTACAGCTTTACTGTAATTGCATCTCAGTAAAAAAGTAGATTAGATCCTGTAGTGTTTCTGTTAATAACCACATCTAGACCATTCACTAAGTCCTCAGAAAACTGACACTTCAGTTTGGTGAAGGTATTTTTGCACAGTGTTAATTGTAAAACCCTTGCAAGCTAGTTTTCTAAAAATTCTCATGTATAGTATGATAGTTTTGTTGCAACAGCTACTACTACAGTTTTTAAGCCTAGAATTTGCTTTGGGTTTACTATGTCTAATGCTGGTTGGAGCCAAGACCAAAGGATTACAGTTTTGTTGCTGGGAGAGAAAAGGCCTAGTTTTTTGCTATATTCATCCACCCTGGCTTTCCACATACAGCAAGAAGTTAGCAAACCAGCATTTACAAGAACAAAATTGAACACCTTTAGAAGCAGAAGCTCCAAGAATGGCTGGAAGCTCTGAGACACAGAGAGGAACCCTGACCACCTGTGTGACACAGGTAAAGCCCAAATAACAACTCTGTTTCAATCTGCAAGCATTTTCTTTTCTTCTGTTGATGATTAATTTGTTCCCTACCCCAAGGGGAGACTGAAGGGAGACCTCTTTAATTATTAGAAAAATATTCAAAACCATATTACAGTATCAGGACAAATTTAGATGACAACATATTACAACTTAGTAAAATACAATCTCCCTGAAAAATAAAAGTTAGAAGAATACATTATTTCAAGTCTGGTGATCCACACCCCATTTGCAACTTATGCCACGGGTTTATAGTGGGATTTTTTAGCAAAACATTTACATCTGTTTCCCCATTTATAAGGTGGCAGCCACCAATACTTCTCTTCCTCATACAACTGAGGATGCATAATCAAGTTAAGCTCTGGTGCAGATGCAGAGAAATCCAGTGAACACGGTTACACCATAAGATTAACTTTTCTGATTGTAAAGTGCACGGTATAATTAGCATGTATCAAAAGGAAAAACAGACTAAAAATGAATCCTATTAATGAGATACAGAGTGAGAGAAGAATGTCTTGCACTGAGGTTATGTATTTAACAGTTTTACATGAAATATTTATATATAAAAACTTTAAGTGCTTTTCTCCAATTTAAAAATCTAAAGAATTCAAAAATAAGGCATTCAGTATTTGAAAAAGTACAGATTTACAAAATGTGTATATTCTGTCATGAAAACTCCACACCAACATTATACACTTGGAAAAAAAATACAAACAGGATATATTACAAATTTATGTAGCAATAACTTAGTTCATACCATGCAATAAAAAGAACGTTAATCAAGATACACAAGCTTTTAAGTTCTCTAAACTGGAGGGCTTAATTTTGTTTGCAAATGAGTTTTTACGCAAATTCTTAGAACTGTGGCACTTGAAATTTCTGGTAGCCTTTCTATTGAGAGTTAAATTGTACATAATGATTATGAGGATGAAGAGGAACAAAGGAACTGTTACGAATCATTCCAACTTTGTTCAACAATAGCTGAAACTCTTTTCTCATATTCACGTTTGTTCTCCTGATAAAGTTGTGCTGCCTGACTGTTTGCTGGACTGTTTGGGTTAGGTTCATCGAGCAGAGACTGTAAAAAAAAAAAAAAAAAAAGTGAGACAAATCCAAAATATATTGGATAAAGGCGGGACAGTTAAACAAAACTTTCAAATGGAGTCTGTAAAGAATCCACTTGAAAAAAACCCACAGCTTAAGCACCGATTAAATTACTGAACCTCAAATACCCATTGCTTAAGCACGAACTCTTGAGTACATTTCCTTACATCCTTCACAGAACTAACAGATGTGTGGTCAGTGCCAACTGGCAGTATGACGGTGACTGACTGTTGGGCAGTTACACTAATATTGTCATTCACATGTATTGAGAGGCTTGATATGCCTCCTAGAGAAATAAAACCTGTGACATAAGAAAAAAAAAAAAAAAAGGATATCAGAAATGGTAGTTGTATTTTTTTTTCCCCCCTCCTCAATTCAGGTAAAACAGATTTCAGCAATATTGTCTGTCTCCTTGAAGATTTCCTTGGCCAGGCCTTCAGGGTAAAATTACAATGTTTCAAACATTATGCTAGGCATATATGTATCTGTGTGTGTGCGTGCATATATATATATATATATATATATATATAAAAATTTTATATATGAGATGCCATATTATTGATTTTAAACAGTTAAAGAAGAATCTAAATGAAAAACTGCCTCCCTACACAAATTCTCTAATGGCACTTTGTATCTCAAAACCAGTAATTTCACAGTGTTCAATACCAAAGTCCTTAAATGAGCTAAAAAAAGCTACCTTTTAGTTCACAATTATTTAGAACTCCCTGCTGTGGATGACTGCTAGCTGTATCACCGAGCTCTGTGTAATCTGTGACAGAGACTCATCACACCATATTCCATTTGCTAAATAAATTCCAAGTTACCTGAATTGAAGTTAAAATAGATGAGACGTCATATGTTGGGCTCCAGCGATTCTGAAGAATATCTAAACATATGCTACCATCTGCATAAACTGTGAAGACAGCATAGATATCACTTAAAAACCATCTGATGTATTTTACATTTTGTTCATTAAATACTGCTCAAGGAAGAGTTGCTATTCCAATTCAGTCTGTGTTTAAATTAATGTTTTATGAAAAAGGACAGCAGTCACTGAAAACATTTAGTTACATCACACAGTCTTACGTAGTTTGACACCTCGTATACATTACTAGAAGTAACACAGCACTTCAGGTGAAAAGGAGGGAGGCACCAGCACAGGAGCTGGATGACCTAGACTCCATTTCTTTCTCCTCGGTGTAACCAGCTCATATTCACAGACAGATTTAATGCCTCCCAGGGAGCAGCGAGACATCTACTGCAGGAGCAGAATGCACAGCAGCAGCTAAGGGTCTCGCAGGCTCTACACCTTGAATGGGCACAGCTCCATATGTTGTTTTCACACATATACCACAGTTGACAAGATGAACAGGAGAGTCACTAAGGCAGGCAGTGGAAAAAGCTGAAAAGTGCCCCTGAAGTCCTACTCCTTTCCAGATACCCATCAGTGGTCTTCACATAAAAACGTACACAAAATTGGGATTTCCAACTCAAACTCCCACAGCCTGGTGTTCTAACTTGTTCCTGCCAGTAACAGTAATTGCACGTCCCTCCACTGCGTAGTCAGAGGTATGTTGGCCTGCATATTGTATGACAAATTTATGGTTCGACAGCATCTAAACAGTCTAAAAAGTCACAGAATTGAAGTCTAGGTCAGTCTCTGTTTAAAGAGGGGTTGACCTGTACCTTGCAAGAAAATCCTCAGGCACCAAGCTATGGTTCCATGGGTTTGTGCTTCAACCTTCAAAATGACTCTATACTCCTTTACAACAGAGAGGCTTGGAAAAGCAAAAGGCAACAATTATAATTTTCTATCAAGAATTAGCACTTCATAGGTTTTATCCAGGGAAATATCCAGTAGGAATATCCAGTAGGAATCAAAGCCTTCTCTCTCACAGGGCTACTTCCTAGCCAAGCTAGAGGCCACATCTCTGCAACTGCCCCAGCTATGACCACACATTCTCACCCTCTTCTCTGGGCCAGTGGGTACATTGAACCAAGAGAGACCATTGATGTGGCTAAAGACTCAGCTGTCACAGAAACGTTTAGCTCGATCAGTTCCCCACTGTAGTGCACGATGTGTCTGTACAACACAGGTGCTGCCACACAGGCAAGGGCAGCAACCCGCAATCAGAACTGCCCTTTTAAGCTGAGTGCAGCTGCTGCTGGAATTGCTCAAGGAACCACAGACTTGGCTACGGAGGCTACACATTGAGCAGAAGATGGATAACTGCTTCTCTTAATAGCATTGTATTTCTTAGCTTTTGATCAAGCAGCTAATGTCTTGGACATCTACTTAGGAAGTGGCAAGGGAGAGAGGGGAGAGCTGTTATGTATCCTGTGAAGCTGCAGAATGCATAACCCTACTGCAGTATCTGTTAGGTATTATGGATAAATAAAAATGAAAAATACTCACCATTTGGATGGAACATTTTTGATAAAAACCTAACAGTTGGAGGTTTATTTGGATATTCTTCTGAAAATTCTATTACTAGTTTAAAAGTACCTGTGCAAACAAACATAAATACAATCAGATAACTAACAGTGATAAAAACGCCTCTAGAAACATAAAACATAAGTTAATTCACATGCTCCACAAGCAGTATTTCCTCCCACCAATACATAAACGTACAACGTTACATCTGGCTTCTTTCCATATATTTCAAGTGGTAACAGAACTACTGTTTACTGCTAGTAGTAAAAGCAGGAGCATCTAGGTAAAAGTTTGGAGATTCAGTGAATACATAGAAAAAGTAGCTAGAGACGACATCAGTTATCCCGCTGCCTCCCCACTTCTTCAGGGGACCAGTGTGTCAGTTCCAGAGACTTCCATGGCTTTTCAGCATTTCATTAAGGTGTCAGTAACTAAAAACTGAACTTTCCTAATCAACAGTCTCAGTCTTCACAGCTCAGGGCTGATCACCAAAAACCTTTCTTAGGGATCAGTGAATAATTTAACTCCTCCATACCAAAACAGAGACAAATGCACCTGCTGCAGATTACCACAGTACTCCTATAATCACTAAAGTCATTATTTCTCATATGCCCACGGGAGGATCATTACACACATTAACTCTCATGTTTATCCACCAATTTGGTATTCTTCCCCTCCTTACTGAGCTTTATATTCAGAACAATTCATGATTTGCACCCGCTCATAGTAAGAAAAACATGCTCCAAAGATGAAAACAGAAAAAAACATACTATTTTGTTAAAATTAACTGTAGGAGGTACAAAAGCATCAGGTCACATAAGACCAACTTCCTCCACTAAGGTATAAACAAATCTAAATATAACTCTTGCTTCATAGCTTTGTAACTAACCGTCAACCACCTTGACAAGAGAATGTTTAGGTCAAAATATTGCATTTTCATAGACAACAAGACTATACTCATTTATTGCTTCTGCTTATTTTGTTTGTTCCAACTTTATAACACACCCCGCCCTCAAGCAAAACAGCATTTATACTGGCAACGTTTGTAGAAGTGACAGAAGTAATAAAAGTTAGCTGCTTACCATCTTCAAAAGGGGTTCCTTCTGGCCTGAAAGGTTTTAAAAAACTCCAGTTAAAAAAAAATTATCAATACCTAATTCTAAACCCATACAGGAAATAAATAATTCCTCCTCCCCTCTCTGCTTCTGAAGACACAAACAGAGACAAAGATTCAGAAAACTATTCAGATGTAATCTCTGGGAATTTGGTCAGATTTAAATTTTCCATAGCTAATCTTTCAGTCAAGAAATCTATCTTATCATCACCCTAAGCAATGAGTATATTATACATAGCTTGATTGGAATTGGTAGGAAAACTACTAGCAAGCCTACTTCAGTTTTAAAAAAACCTAAGCACTACGCTAGTTCCTATTCTATAGGCTACACAGTACTCCTAGACAGAACCTGGATCTAGTTCTATTGGGAATCCATCCAATCACAGCTGATACACCTGGATTTAACAGCCAAGGACAAGCAGTTCTTACCTCCTTTTAAAAGCAACACTACTTTTTCAAAATCCAACACAATCCATCCCATTATGCCAGATATGATTTTGAACAGGAGAGATATAAACTTCAATTCCTTTCCTAGATACTCTTAAAAAAGATTCTCCTATAACACACTTGGCCATTTTGACAATTTTTTGACCCTCTGTATACAAGTAAAGGGAATGCTGTAATGCATGTATATACACACATATATCGTTCTATTTACCCCTTAACTACAGGCCTTTATAGTGAGGAAAAAACCCTCTTACCCAAATATAACTGCATTCCATTGCATTATATTATTCTCAGACGGAGCACCACTGACACCCACAGGAGGGTCTTCTTGCAACCTATGAATAATAAAGAGAGAATGACAAGCCTTATATAAATGAAATGCCTACTCTAGAGGTAAGATACAGAGTCTGTAAATCTTCTAATTCCAAATTTGAGGTTACATGCAGATTAATAATACTACAGAAGACAAACCCCTTGAGGATATACACCAAGCTTTCTTCCAAGCATTACACTGAAGGCTCAAGAGGTTAGGTAAGTGTACAAGGAGCACAGCATCAACTGTCAGAATAAAGCACCACATACACTGGGACTGAGTAGTAAACTATGAAAGAGCAGAAAGAGCCTTTCCTGATGGCTGCGGCAATGAAGACGTAAACAGGTCAGAATCACAAATCAAAGCATTAGCTTTAGTATCAGAAAAAAAAAGAAAAAGGCCACTGATACTAATAGGACACACTTATTGAAATTAAGTGCAAAGAACCATCAATGGAGCTTTCCCTGCATTTTCAGTCTTGCACGTGAGATATGGCCGAACTAGTTATAAACCCATTCTGGCTGGTAGACTGATTGCTTTGAAAGGAATGGGGGGCAAGGGAAAAACCTCTGTGCTGCTCCCTGTTACCAGTTCAACAAATACAAATATTTATCTTTAAAGTAATCATGGAAGTGTTTTACATTCTTTTTAGTCCCGTAATCCTATGACTAGTTTCAAATGCACTACTTACTGAAAATCACAAACTTGGGCCAGGCAGGAATAGTTATCATAACTTAAGGAAAGATCCAAATACTCTCATTCTGCCCATCCTGTGGGCTACCAATGTTGCTACCTAAAGACTTCAAAGAGCCCTGGAAGACTGTAAAGCAGCAAGTCCCAGCCACACCACAAGATTCTGCCGCAGCAAACCCCTTCAGTGACAGCTCCTATCAATCTCATGTACTCAGCCTCACAATTATGAAAGGATAAAGAAAATGAAGCAACTGCCCTTGATTCAAAAGCAATTCTCAAGTAATAACATGAGGTCTAACCACATAACAGTACACTGTTATGGGCCAGTATTCGCTGAGAGGTCTGACAATTTGAGCGACAAATTCCAATTAGATGCATGTGTAAATACAGATTTATTCAGAGCTGACACTGGTCTGCAGTCCTAAGTTATGCCCTGTGTGTGTGTGTATTATACACACACACACATTTTAACAGGTATTTCCCAAGTCTATGATACAAAATGAGCTAAAACTGCACGTGTACATGGGCAGTGAGCAATGATGCTGCCCTAAAACAACAAGGCAGCAGAGAGTCCTCTCCGTTCAGCCCCTCTGAACTCTGTGTTTACATCCCTGTTCTCTGAGCACACACAGTTCAGACAGCTTAATATCAACAGCCTCAACTGCCAGCTATTTTGGTCAGCGAGAGCAGGAATGTAACTTCTCCCCACGCGATAGCCAGACGGCAAGCCAATAATAATGCCTACGCTTTCAGCCTAATAATGCACCAAAAGATGGGTTCGGTTCTTAGATCATTTAAAAAGCTCCCCTGCACCCCACTGTCCAAGAGTGCAAAAAAAGGTGTCAGGGAAAGAAACCAGACTAGGCCGAACAGAGCCCAGGAATATTCAAGAAAATGGCATAATGTCCTTTTCCAAGAGCAAAAACAAACCAAGTCAGCTTATTTTTGTTGCTTTAATAATAATAATAAAAACACTAAAAGCAAGATGGAAAAAAAAATAATCTGCTGAACTGTTCTTTCTTCATCAGTGTTGACGATTGCAGTATGCAGAGGGAATTTATATTTAACACACCCAATTAGACTTCATAGCACACACAGTCTGCTTCTTTCAGGATAAGGTAAGGTTAACATAAGGCTAAACAAAAATATAACTTGAGAGTAGGAGGGAGAAAATAAGAAAAAATGATATGAAAATGTTACATAAATTTTGAGGCATGGAAGTTCTTATAAGTGTATAAATAAACTGGAACTTGTTCCCTGTTTTGCTATATTTGTTTGGTTATACTTTTCTGTGATTTCAAGTCTTCTTCTCAAATTTTGCAGTTATCAAATCACTTCTAAGATAATCCCTTTCTACTACTGACTACAAAAAAATCACAGAAAACATGTCTGTCTGCAATCCTGAAAAATCTTTGTCCTTCACCCTGAACGAAGGACTACTTTGGCATTGGGTTACACAAGTGACAAGGGAAAAAAAAAAAAAAAAAAGTTTGAATACCTCATTTTAGTTCAAGCTGAATTCAAGTGACCTGCTGCTCACAAAGCCCTAAAACCCAAATAAAGCCTGACAACAAGGTAGGGGCCTCTCCTAAAAATCTCTGAGTTAGTAACCTGGTAGATTAAAAAAAAATAAACAAAGAAAACAAAATAAAAAAACAAAACACTTGTGATATTGTGGCTTTATATGGAGTCACATAAAACAACTACATGCAATATGCATGTGTCAACTGTTTACTGATGTATTTTCAGGTTCTGGTATAACATAGCTACGCTAAAAAAAGACAGTATCAAAGCTGACTCACCTCCAGCAACTTAGGAGATTCCAGACCAGGAAAACCATAATATACACCAGGAACCTCGCAAAAAAACCACCCACTATTTTTGCCCCCCCCACCACATTCTCAATTATGAACATATTTACATGGCAGACGAAGTATATTATTCCAGAGTGTGTGGTTCAGCCATTAGCACTTGAAAGCGCTAAGGAAGTAACCATGAGTTGCACTGCTTGTACATATTACAGATTCCTCGTTATGAAGGAGCACGCACAAACAGTGATTTTTGTTTGCCGTGTTGTCAGTCATGCCCGGCCTGGGTTTAGCAGCTTTCTGTGGGTCATTTTCAGATGTCCGCGGCGACGGACCCTTCGTCGGTGCCCGACGACCCAGGGAGGCTCACGCGGGCCCCGGCCGCCCTCCGCAGAGCGGGCCGACACCTCCAGGGCTCCACAGCCGCGTGGGGGGAGAGAGGGGGGCGCAGGGGAAAGGCTGGGCCTCAGCGGGAAGCCAAATGGAAACGGGGCCAAAATAAAAGGGCGGGCAGGGGGGAGTCTCTGGAAGAGACCTGGGCTCCGGGCGCGGACTGAGGGACTCAGCGGGAATGAGACCCCCCCGGGTCCCTGCGGCCGCAGCGGCGGGGTGGAATTCGGGAGGGGGCGGCCCTGGCTCTGCGGCATCGCCTCAACTTTTATCCTGAGGCGCCCCCGGGAGCTGCAGGAAGCGGCTCCCAACAAACAACAGCGCGAGCGGAGGAGTCCGCGCAACGGGGCGGGGGGGGGGGGGGGGGAGAAGGGCGGACATCTGCTTCCCTCCCCCTCCGCACGTAACGGCCGCCCCCGTCACGGGCCGGGCCCCGTCCCCACGCGCGCAGTCCCCGCGCCTCGTCACCTCTTGAAGTCGCGCATGAGCCTGCGGCGCGCCGGGGTGGACATGGCGAGCGGAGCGCGAGCAGCCGCCGCCGCTGCACAAACAAGCCGCAATGGCGTCGCCTCCGCGGGGCGGGGCGCGCACGCGCCGGAGGGGGGGGCGGAGCGGCCCATCCTCAACAGGGGGCGGGGGGCGCAGCGCTGGCACCGCCCCCCCGGCACGTACCATGTCCCGCCGCGGGGGGAGCCGCCTCCGAGCGGACACAGGCGCCGCAGGGCTCGGAGCAAAAGCGCGGCGCGAACGGCAAGTTCTGCTTTATAAATCGATTCCTGCAGCGCAAACAGAGCCCAAAGATTTGAATGGACGCAAAAAAGGTGCCTAGGAATTGAAGTACTTGTCTTAGGATGCTGGAAGGGTGTGCTTGTTTGGCTTAGGGAAATAAGGCTAAGAACAGGCACAAATGCCTTCTATAAATACATCAGAGAGGCTGAGGAGACAGCAGCTAATTTAAACTAAACGACAATACTGGCAGAAGAACAAATGGGCATGGAAGCTGCTCAGGAATCATTTTAGGGAGATGCTTCTGCTCCTATTACTTTCCAAAACAGGGTAGTGCAGAACCAGGAAGTTGTGCTGATTCCCTCCCCACACTTACACTTTTTTTTTTTTTTTTTTTTAAATCCACATTACTCCAGCAGACTCGAGCAGATCTCTTTGAAACCACAACCTTTTTCTTATTTGGAGCCTTGGAAGTCAGCCTTGGAACTGCGATTTGTGCAATTACATGTGCCTCCACAGTTTGCTTTCAGGAGTATTTAGGGAGATCATAAACATCACGAGACTCATAACAAAGTGACAGAAATAAATACTGTCTTCATCCTTTTGCCCATTTCTTTTGCTTACAGAGCACTGACCTTTGGTTTTGGATGGCACACAAGCTGCTAGCTGCTTTTCACTCGAGTGCAGGTTTCAGAACATCACGGACACAGGCTGCAGACTGAGCAGGGCATTGGCCTCAAGTGGTGCTGCCCATGCTTAAGGCTGAG
Source organism: Tinamus guttatus (assembly GCF_059628265.1). Classification (NCBI taxonomy): domain Eukaryota; kingdom Metazoa; phylum Chordata; class Aves; order Tinamiformes; family Tinamidae; genus Tinamus; species Tinamus guttatus. Next base: position 2,091,291 of record NW_028289244.1, on the reverse strand, counting down.
CTTTTATCCTGCAAAAACTTAAGCTTTGAACATGTTTTTAACCCATTGTACCATCTCAGTGAAAACATTAAGATGCTTAAAAAGTGAGGCATAAGAATTCACAAAACAAAGATGATTTTACATAGGAGTGAGCAAGTGAGCTTGAAAGGGTCAGTAATGAGAAACTCCTGTTGGGCTGGTTAGTTCATCATTTTGCTCTCATCAAAACAGTATTACTCCCTGCACTAAAGAGAAGTGGTTCATAGCAAGCAGTCTCCTTTCCTAGATTGCCCTCCTTTGCCCATTACATGCACCCCATGCCAGTCCCCCATCTTCAAGCAGTTTATATTTAGCACTAGCATAAGGGAGATGGCAGACTGTACAAAACAAGAGCAAGCTTGGGCCTGTATAAATCATTAACACAGGTTTAACAGCATCATTATTTCGATATTAACATGCTCTCTGCCACAACTGCACAGACATGGCACTGAAAGCAGCCCCTGCCCAAAGGGCAGTTCTCTCCCCTTTGAAGCCCATGCCACCCACATGCATCCACACCTCTGCTCCAGGGCAACATTCACTCCCTGCACAGAAAAACCCTTATTGGACAAACTGAAACGTTAATCCCGAAATCCTAATACGTTTTATTGAATCACTCTGGCCCTTGCCAAGCCCCTATCCTTCTTTAAAAAGCCACAGGCGCTGGGTTGGGTGGGCAGCCTGAGATGTGTCCAAGCAGCAGAGGGCACTGATGAGCTGCCCAGCTCCGCACTGCCAAAGCAGAAGGGCTGGACACAAATGACGCAAAACAGGATGGTCTCACATGTACTGGCATTATCTAATAATCCTTTATAAGTTCAGAAGCTCAGAAAATAACAGTGAAACAAAACTACTTGCCTTTACATTTGTCAAGACAGTCCATCTTCCTAGTAACTTGGTTATTTTTTTTTTCCCCTTCCAGGTCACTCTCTGATGCTGCAGTGGCCCTCTGGGAACATTTATTATTAATGTTGGCCAAACCCTAGAACCTAAAATTAGAGAAATGAATAAGCCAAAATCTCCGTTAGAATCTGCTTCTGTTCTTGTTCCTTACACTGGCAGCTCAGCAACCACCTGCAGAGCTGCCAAACAGTCCTTAGGAGAGACTATTCTTGTTTCAAAGCTTTCCCCCAACAAAGATAACCCAGCGGGGCCCAGGGCAAAATAGCATCTGACTTGCTCACCCTTATCCCAATACAGGAAGGAGTTAGTATCAAACAAAAACAGATGCCAGAAAAGAAAGGAAAGCAGCTTATTTGGTCCCACAAAGCAGCAGAAACAGTTGCCAGCCTCTGAACCCCTGTAACCTACTGACTAAAGGGAGTTTCTCCATCTTATTCTGATTACCAGCCTTGCCTTTCAGGGTCTCTGAACCTCAGTTTGCCTGGTACTGTTACTCTAATCCTACTTCATTATTCAGGTTCTTAGAAAAAATACCATTTTCAGAAGAAATCTTTGTGCAGCCCTACTTACTGTATCCTCCTATTCTGACAGTAAACAGTTGATAATTCTTCTTCAAACATAATACAATTAGGTGTGTCCTCTCTTAAAAAATATATATATTATTTAAATATTAATTTAAAAAAACTCAAAACATACCACCTAGAAGAGCAGGAAGCATGACCAAAAATCCAGAAAGCAACAGATACCACACCTGCCTCCCCTAAACCAACAACGTGACCAAGATGACTGTTCAATGCTTGCTCATGGTGACTCTGCTCCAGGTTGCTCCCTCTGCTTTGCTCAACGTCCCCCTCACTGCAGTGCCTTTTCCAGAGACCTAAAGGAGGTTACTCAAACTTTAACCTTAGTGCGTATAAAAAAAAAAAAGGCAAGAAGAAAAAAGAAGAAAGAAAAGACAAAAAGCACAAGAGTAACTAAGATGTATATATGTGTTTCTGCCGCTGGGGGGAGCAGAAATCTCTCCTTTCACCCACTGCATGCCTAACGTCCCCGCCCGCTAACACAAGCGCGGCCACGTCCGCCTCATTAATAAGCAATCAGACAATTGCGCCTCATTAATAAGTAATCAGGTGATTACTTTTTAATGAGTAACCGTAAGCACACTTATGCGGTCCTGCCAAGTTCAGGTATGAGTAGGGGCGCTGCGGCCGCGCGCGCCTTCCCTCAGCGCCAACGGCCGCCGCGCGGATCGCGCTGACGCCACAGGGCGGCGCGGGCCGCCGTTGCCATGGGCGGGCGCGGGCTCCGCGCTGCCCCCGGGACGGGGCCGGGCCGCTCGTCGCCCCGCAGCCGCGGGAGGCGGCGCCGGGTCGCGCTGCTGCGGCGGTTTGTGAGGGCCCGCGGGGAGCCGGTGCAGCCGGTACGGCCGTCGCGGGGCCCGCAACTCGCTGTAACTCCCTTTGTGTTTAAAGTCGGGGCCTGTGGGCATCTCTGTGTGAGCGAGCGAGCTCCGGGCTGTTCTTGTACACGCATGTATTAAAATTGAGCTAAGGCTTGTGAGCCTTCACCTTGAGTGTGTGCAAAAATGTTCAGGAAGGGGATTACTGCCGTCTTCGGGAGCTAACCGTCCCCCCCCCCCGCCCCCCCAGAAAAAAAAAAATATATAGATAGATAGATATATACTTAAGAAATTGTGCATACCTCCAAGTAACCCCAGCTTTCTATCTTCCTACAAAGAAGTAAGACCCAGTGAAGATGGAGATGTACGACGTCCTCGACAAAGTAGGAGAGGGAAGTTACGGGACAGTGGTGAAATGCAGGCACAAGGACACGGGGCAGACAGTGGCCATTAAGATTTTATATGATAAATCGGGAAAAAGTGCTAACAAAACTGCGATGAGAGAAGTGAAGTTTCTGCAGGTTTGTTTCTTTAAATATTTAAAACAAATGGCTTGATAATGAGAGCTGCATTGTTAGCAGCTCCAATGTGGTTGCTTGTAGGCTGCTTCATGCACAAAAGAGTGAAAAAGTATTTGTTTGTGAAATACTGTGCTGCTAAATATCTAAAGTAAATCTCAAATGTGAAGATAAAGTTCTGAGATGTTGATGAGAAAAATAGTCTGTGTTTAAGTAGTGGAAGAATATCTGTGAGTTGCAGAGGATTTTTAACTGTTTTAACTTTGTAATGTTATTATTGGGTGTACTTACTTAAAAACTACAAAGTCAGGTGGATAAATCTTTCAGTGCAGTTTATGTGAATACTGCAAGGAAAAACTTGCCTGTGCCTTTCTCATGGCAGTTTTTAACTGAAAACATTTCAACAAAACATGAAACATGTCAACTTTTCCTACTAGTCTATACTTGTGAATGAATTAAATGCTCAATAAAAATGTGTAACTTGTTTAATACCTGGTTGCTTGTTGCATTTGCTGGTCACTGTCTTGCACTGTGACCCTAAGATGTCTATGTTCAAAGAGGTGGATCCTCAGCTCCATCAGGCCACTGAGGGAGAAAGCAAAAATATAAGACCAATTTTGCTGTTTTAAATTGCAGGCTGCTCTGACTTCCCAAGTGGCTTTTTTTTTTTTTTTTTTTTTTTCCTGCAGTTGTGGATTATATCACTTTGGCTCTCTTCCCAGGATACTCCATGCACATTGGCCACAAAAGGGGTGGTGTATTTCTTATACCAGTTCTGTGTTATCTGTAAACAGAAGGGGAATTATCTGCAAATATTTGCTTATAAAGACACTGTAGTACTTCTGTATTGCAGTGGGGAGATTTCCCTTCAATGCCCGGTGGTCATAATGGAGTCTAGACCTATGTCCATGAAGTTCCATAATTTATAGTGAAATTGCAGGGTTGCAAATTTTGATTCTCAGTTTTATGATGTATTCAGCCCCACTTTTGCTCTTTGTGGTCATGGGACACTTTTTAAAAATTCAGTTCTCATCAATTTTTAATTAGGCATAATGGCACATTTTGCCATAATGATGCTTCAGCTTCTCTTCAAGTTAGTCTAAGTAGAGGCCCTTAGCTCTAAAAGTGATCTAATTTCATAGACCTCAGTGGCATTAATGAGACTTGATATCACTGATGACCAGATTCTTTATACAGAGCTGAACTGCTTCCAAACATCAACAGATAGTAATGTAAAAACAAGTAGTAGGTGGAGCAGTTTCTGCAATAGTGCATGTTTTCAGTGTGATTCCCCTTATAAATATGTTGCTTCTTGTCTATGATTTAGTAACATAAAGTGTGCACAAAAGCCTATTTTTAAGCTATGAGAATAGCTGTTCATTCCAGTGTTGTATTTCTATTTTAGACTCCTGCAGGTGATAGAAGTTTTTGACTCAGCATTAATAATCTCACACAAAAGTGGTCAGTTCTGGATATTCACCATCAAAGAAGCAGTGTTTATGTATTTTTTAATTTCAATAACATATGTTGAAATACTGGAGAAAGAGTGAAGGCAAAGAAACAAAGATTTGTAGCATATTTTCAAAATAATGTAAATCTTTAAGGATTGATCTCGTTATGCATTTCTAGAAGAGAAAGCCTATCCAAAGAGATATAAAAAGCGATGGTAGAAAGTGCTTTTCCTCTTTTACCAACAGCAATTTCACCATGAGAATATGGTCAACCTGATTGACGTATTTAGGCAGAAAAAAAGAATTCACTTGGTGTTTGAATTTGTTGATCATACAATTTTAGATGAGCTCCAGCATTATTGCCGTGGATTGGATAACAAAAGGCTTAAAAAATACCTCTTCCAGATACTACGAGCAATTGAGTATCTCCACAACAATAATGTAAGTACTTACTGTAAAGATTGAGCATAAAACAGTACTATAACTTTCAGACCAAAATTATTTTTATAGTGCTTTGTTATAAAAGTATTGATGGTATTTTTTCTTGAGGGGAAAAAAAAAGGTTTTGTTTCTTTTTAATAGTTTTAAGTCTTTCTGGTTGGCTAGAAATTATCTGCAAATTTGAAACAAAGTAGTAAAGAGAAAGCTGATTAGACGATCAGTGTAGTATTTGGGCTCTTTAGTAACCGGACCAATCTCTGAAATTCTGAAAAGCTAAATGTGCTTAGTACTTCAATTGTTCTCCAGCCTATTTTGTTATTCTCAGTTAATCAACTGCCTTTTCAACTGTCATCCCTGGTGTTGCAGTGTTTCACAGAAGCTGAAAGCACCTTCCCTACTCCCACCTTGTCCTTTTCTTTGTACTGGTCTCATTTCTGCTAATCACTTTTGCTTAATTCTGCTGTGGAGAAGTAGGGCATTGTGCAGAAATCTCATTCACCTTCTCTCATCGCCTACATTAAGCAGTTGCTATTTACAGTAGTATTAGCACATGGATGACTTAGGAAAATTGGGGCATTCTGTCTTCCAGGGTCAATTCTGACACAGCAGGAGGGCGGAGGGGATTCAGCATTGGGTTTGTTTGTTTTCATTTTACAGAACAATAAGATACAGAACCTGTTTTATATTAAACTGATTTCTGTGTGCGTATTTTCTTATTTATTTATTTATTTCTTCAGATCATACACCGTGATATCAAACCTGAGAATATTTTGGTATCTCAAAGTGGAATCACCAAACTCTGTGACTTTGGGTTTGCTCGCACGTTAGCCAAAGCTGGTGATGTTTATACAGATTATGTGGCCACGCGATGGTACAGGGCTCCCGAACTGGTTTTAAAGGACCGGACGTATGGAAAGTACGTGGACTTGTTTTGTTTTGCCTCTTGCTCAGTTGGGATAGGGGAAGCATTCTTACCACATGGACTTTTGCTACAGCATAACATGAAAAAAGGAAAATCATTAGAACTGTATATAAACTGTAAGGAACTGTAAAGTAGAAGATACTGTAAAAGTTATGAAAGTTTTGTGCTTTCTGAGGTGTAACTTACGTGGTTGACAATATGATAACTTGGACATATCAGGGTTTTTTAGTGTGTAATTCTTGCTAAGTATTTTACTTTGTAATATTTACTTTTTTTTTAGTAATACTGATTTTTTTTTCTAAATATTTCTTTTAAATACTACTTCTCTTCATTTAACATCTCCTTGTTGCTGAGATCCTTATTCCTTTTTCTGATCATAGACCCGTTGACATCTGGGCTCTAGGTTGCATGATGATTGAGATGGCTACTGGCAATCCATATTTACGTAGCAGCTCTGACCTAGATTTACTTCATAAAATTGTGACTAAAGTAGGTGAGTATTCCTGTTCTGTAAATCAGACAGTATTTAGGGAAAAGCTTTTATATGACATTAATTTGATTCTTGTATAATCTGCTAACATGGATTCGTGCATAGCTTATTGAAGGGTCAGGATTATTAAGTAAACAATTACGTGTTTTTCTAATACAGTCCTGTCAGCAAGACAGATTTGGGATTGTAGATTCAATTCTGTATGTCATGTTGTTTGATATTGGTTAATAATAGTAGGAATTATTATGGTAATGTGAACTACAGACAGAGAAGCAAGTATCTTTTTCATAAGCTGGAACTATTTCTTTCTCAAACATTACATATAGTTTATAGGGCAGTAGAGTCAACTAGAAGGACCTGCTTTTATATTGCTGTTTTCTTTGAATGAGGAAGTTGGAGGAATAGAGCCATGTTTCATGGCTGAATAGATTTCAGCCTTGAAAACTGCCGGCTTTATGATGAGATTTTTTAAAAATGTATTTTAGCCATCTGCATGCAAATAACAGAATAAGATTATGGTGTATAATCTTTAGATCTGTTTTAACCAGCTAATTTATTATCTCTTCATAATGTACTTTTTTACAGGCAGTTTGACACCTCATCTTCAGAGTATTTTTATAAGAAGTCCAGTTTTTTCAGGGATGGTACTTCCTGAAGTCCAGCATCCTAAAAACGCAAGGAAAAAGTATCCCCAGCTCACTGCGTTGCTGGCTGATATGGTTCATGTATGTTAGAGGAGGCCTGAGTATCACACTGGATAATGATTATTACTTGCCATTGTGTATAATTGATAACCTTAACTGCCAAGAACCCTGTGTCTAACATGTAGTCACTGCAATCCATGGTAGCCTGTCTAAATCTGGGACAGGAATCTATTTTGGGGTGTGCAACTCCTCTATCCAGCTGCTGTGCCAGAATATCACTCCAGATAAGTTATCCTAGGATTTGCAGGAGTCTTTTCTGTTTTATAGAGTGATTTTTTTCCACTAAGTTGGAGCTTAGGACCTCAAGGTTTAGGATACAAGAACTACATACATCCAAAAGTACTTGATTTAAGATAATATTTCAGTATGTGTACAAAATTGAAATGAGTGTTTGAAATAAGTTTAACCTGTCAAATATGTTTTTTCTTCCTATCAGTACAACTGCATATGAGAATTCCTTTGTACATTATGCTAATTAATCTGCTCTATGGTATTTCCTATTGGAATTTCCATTCAATTCTGGCCTTTATCCTTAACTCATGAGAGTCAGTTTAATTGGGAATGTCCAAATATCAGGAATGTGGACCATTAGAGCTTGCTAATTAGAGAAGTTAAGATTTTCAGAAGTGCCAAGGAGATTCTGTAGAACATTCAGTCACATTTTTCATAAGCACTTAAGCTTATTTAAATTCATTATTGTTATAATTACTATATTCACTGAAATACAGTTGCAGGCAACAATACTTCAAAAAATAAATAAAAGCTTTGTATTCTGTTTGGTCATGAATCTTGTTTCCTGAAGTCAGTCAGAACAGGAATGGGCTTAGGTTTTACCACTTCCATTAAGAAAAACTAAAAATCCAATAATCAGTCAATTTTCTGTCATATAAAGATTTGAGAGCTGATGGAGGAGGAATAATCTAATTGTGGTGCATTTTCTTTCTCACTAGCTTATTCTGTCTCTTTGACAGCATACCTGAAATGTGCTCTTGCATATAGAGAGCTTGTTCATTAAGTCTTAAAATAACTGACAAGTGGAAAGCTTCTTTACAAACCCATAATGGTAGTGCTGATACCAGGCATTTCTAGTAATCTATTAGCATCATACAAATTTGAACAAAAGCTGTGAAGTACTTTGTTCTGTAAAGACCAGCGAAGCTTTTACTTAGCAGGGTTTCTAGCTAAAAATTCTTTCTTTGGCAATAGAAAAGACTGTTATTTTCAGAGAAGCGAAGGATCTCATTCACTTATTGGGGATTGGGAAAATGAAGGGCTGGCAGCACAGATTTCCTTCAGTGTCTGAACTGCAACGTTAACAAGGGCTGACTGCACAAGTTGAAGGGGACACTGCTACAGTTTTATTCCTTCCTTTTCTCTCTAGCTCTCTTATGTCTTTGCAAACCTCCCGCAAGTGAGGTTTGTACTATCCTGTAGTGATAGGTCTGTTTAAACCTCTCGCAAGAACACACTGATTTTGCTGATGATGGTTTGGCTTTGTGATAAAGGTGTTATGACAACTGGTTTCTTTACATAAGATGAAATGTAGCTTTGAACTGAAATGTATTAGAGAAGAAAGGGGAATTTTTTTTATCTGTGATTTTATTTGTTTCGAGGATTTTTTTTTTTTTTTTGATAAGGGAAGTTGACACTTTCTATGCATTTGGAAGGTATTAACCCATCTATTTTAGACATTGAGACATCTAGCTTCATTTGAAGACTGTTTTTCATCTGAACAGTCAATGGAGACAAGCTAGGGACACGAGGAGTACACTTCAGATCACCTTAATCAGGCAATAATTAAACTCTTAAATCAGAGGTTTTAGATTGCTTATGGAAGAAGCTCTGCTTCTTTTGGTATAGGGCTCCTACCTTTTTTACGCAGACCTTTAAGATGCTAAAGATGAGCAGCCTTAAAGTTAAGCAGTGAGACTTAACGTAATCTAGTTAAGGAAACAAAAGAATTTATGAATGTGATGTACAGTGGATATAGCAAGCTAAGATCTAGAATCACTGATGGCACTGTTAGCTGATTTGTCTACTAGTTGCAAAATTCTTGTATATTCTAATACACTCAGAGAAGTCTTCATATTTTGGAAATAATCTGTAGCCATAGATGCCATGTTCTCCTAAACAGCAAAAAGATCCAAGCTGATAACTTTATGGGAGCTTCTCTTGCATATTTCCTCTTCCATGCTCAAAAATTGCAAGACGGTAAGAACTTCAGGCTCTGTTTGTGTATATGGATAATAAGAAGTTTATAGCACACTTGAGTCCCAAAGAAGGAAGAAAATACTCCAATGAGGGGAGCTAAATGCAATTTGGAAATAAAGATATAGGGACAGATCATCGGCCACTGAGAAAAAGGCAGCACAGGAGTTCAGAGCATCCTGGGTTGATGTATGGTTGCCATGGCTGCACTGATGCTCCATTCATAAGCCCCACCTAGCAAATTAGAAAGTATTTGGGGACAGTTCTCAGCCAGCAGAGTGCTCCTACAGGGAATATTCTCTGCAGTATAATTTAACAAAAACTCTAGGGCCCCTACCTACCCTAGAATTAGGAGCTAAAATAGTAATTCACCTTCCAGCCACCCTCAAATTCAGTCCGGTGAGCCAAAAAAGTGAACTAGATTACACAGCAACAGAATAGGATCCAGACATCCTAGATGTTACTGAAACAGGTTCAATGATTAAAAAGAGATAATTCGAAGACAGAAATTGTGAATACTACCGGATGGAAAGTTTTCTTATAATGTAAGGATAAGTTTTGAAATGAAAACATATGAACTTGTAGCTATGCATACACTAATGTACTAATATTGCCTGTAAAATGTGAACTGATATTGGTTTATTACTACATTTGGTAATGCACAATTTCATATCCATTGTAGCCTACTATCTCATTATGAGATGCTTTCTTCTAAAGTAATCTTCCTGATATGTTGCAGGCTTGTTTACAAATAAACCCTGACGATAGGATCTCCTGTTCGGATCTGCTGAGGCATGACTATTTTACTAAGGATGGATTTGTTGAAAAGTAAGCATTTTATTAGTCTCTAGAATATAAGAAGCTCTGGCTTGCAGATTATTGAGCAGACTTTCACAAGTGCTGAGAACTCAGAAATATAACTAGAATAAGTAAGATACACAATTAAAAACTAAAATCCTGTACACTGCTAAGCACTTGAGAAGCTCATGTCCTAGATGTGTCAAGCACAGAATTAAGGAATCCTGTTTACAGCAATACTGTATGCTTCTATTTCTGTATCTTTTTGTAAAAAAGATACTTGCACTTGAGGCTTCACAAACTGCTACACTCCTTAATGTTATATTTGATAATGCTTGTGAAAAAATTGTGCTCTCCATTGATGAGTATCACTTAGCAATAACTGTTTGCAGGGGAAAAATCCGCATAGTGAGGGAAAATTGAGACATAGGATCATGCTCTGACTAATGAAGATGAAACTGCATACTGCCACCCACACAGAGGCTGTCCCATGCTCTGAATAAAACCTTAGTCAAAATGACATTCTTTGTGCAATTATAATGCATACAGAGAGGACAACAGATTATGGTTGCTCAGAAAATATTATTTCTGATGTTTAATTTGTCAAATTCTTGACTTTACTGCAAAAAACCCTTCATATGGCACTTTGTAAAATAATTTTAAAATATTTATTTAACATTACTCTTAACCTATTTAGGGCATCATAGTGTGATATAGTTTTAAGCATGATTTTGCAGTCATTTCTCTAAAAATTATGACTAGCTTTGTGTGAACAGCACTATCTTGTGTTCAGCTCGTTAGCCACCAGGTGTGGCTATAGAGCCTGGGCTGGTGCTTTGGAAATAGGTGGGATTTCTTTCATCAGTCTATACAGCAACCATTGCTGGCAAGGACATAATACTGCAGGCTTGCCTTCTTCCTTGGAAAGCCCAGGCCCTGCTCAGGAGCTGTAACTACTAACACAAGTGGCTGTTAGTACGTATGGAGTTTTTTTTTTATTCAGACATAGTGTAGGTTTTTCTTGTTTTTTTTTTTAATTTCTTTATTCTTTTTTTTTTTTTTTTTTTACCGCAAAGCACATAGAAGCATTTGCAGGTTACGTGTTCCTTTTTTCTAATTTCTGATCAGTAAGGGAAAGTGTGGCTTGTAGCATTTCCTGTTTTGGCCCCTGATAACCACACTTCTCAAAAATGTCTTCTAGCATGCACAATTTAAACTATATAATAGCTATATATAATAAAATTTAAACTATATATAATAAAAACTATATATAATATTTTGTAGTTAGAAATATTAAAATGCTAATTAGGACAATGGCCATATTAAATGCAATATAAAATCACTGAGACTTTTTTGTGAAATTCCCCTTTTCAGGCTTCATTTGACACTGTAGTGTCAAATATTTAGTAAAGGAGAACTGAAGCATAAAAACATTAGAGGGTGGCCAGTCATTTGGTGAACTGATCAAACTTCAGAGGCATTTTGTTTATATATGAAAGCTTCCTTGCTCTTTAGAGATAAATGAAACAGTTCATAATTTGTCAACATCAAAACTGTCAACATCAAAACTGAATAAAATTTGCATCATTAAATCCTTTTTTATAAGGAACAGAGTATTTACAGGTTTAAAAACATTTTAGCCTATTTGAAAAGCCAAGCATCAGTTGTGTGCTAGATATGTTGTTTATTGACACTCTATTTTTAACACAGACTTGGCATTACCGTTGGAACTACTCGTGAGGTATTTGGCACTCTAAGTTGTTAAATAATGGATTTAGTTTAGATGCTGACAGATTATTTTAAGAGAAATTATTATTTAATATAACTTAAAAGATTTTTTCCTTTTTCTTCTTAGGTTCTTACCAGAACTGAAAGCCAAATTCTTACAAGAAGCAAAAGTGAATTCTCTTCTAAAATTCACAGGGAGTAACAATAATGTTGGACTACTAAAAGATGAAAAGAGAAGTGCTCATATTAATGCCTGTCTGAATGACCCAGCATTTAGGAAGGTGAGAATCGATTTTCTTAAAATGTTTATTGCTGCATAAAATTTTCATTTTAACTACAACACTGTCTTATTAGATTAAATATTTGTCTTCATGCAGTTCAATCAAATCAGTGGCATTGCAGTGGAAAAGTGCATGTTGCTTGATCTGTTTTGGGAGATGGGTATTTCAAAATCAAAGAGAATGAAGGTGCATTGGATTCAAGCACACGCTCATACATTTTTATAGTAAGATGATGGATGATATGTTTAAACATTCTGCTGAGCAAGTGCTGAACAAGAGATAAAGTAGCTGCAGTTAGAGTAAATACAGTGGGGGTTAATGCGTGAAGGAGCAAACTTCAAAGACTTGTTTGGTATATTGCTACTTTCCTGCTTTTCCTGACGGCTGGTTCACTCGCACCATTTCAGGCTGCTTGTATTTTACAGGTGGTTTTTAAACAGCAGACTAAAAATATTTTCATTAGTAACAGATTCTTCCTCGTAGGGAGTATGGAACATTTCTGGTGATTTACCCATTGTTGCTTAGTATCTTGTCACAGTGACAGAACTGTGGCACTTCCTCAGTGATACAATTCTGTATATTCACCTGTTTCTGGAAAATTCAAGGACCAGTTAACTGAGAAACTGATGATGTGTAGTGCCCAGAAACACCACAAATGAGCAAGTGGCAGCACTGAGGTTACGCAGAGGAGCTGCCACGTCCTGGGAGGGACTGAGAACAAAGCAGGAACTGCAGTGATGGTGCATGGGGTTTGCATCAAGCCATTCTTAGCTATTTCATAATTCTAGTCCAACAATTCAGGATAATCCCAGTCTCCATGGTGGAAAAGTAAGAGCATCATACTAAAATTTTTTTTTTAAATACTATGTTAAAACACTACCAGAAATCTGTTCACTTTCCAGGTATAAAGTCCCTTTAGGTTTAAGCTGTGAATGTTGTAAAGCATTTTGAGTGCTTTTTTTTTTTCAACATGCTATCTGTAAACTTCTAAGTATTCTTCTTTATACTTCTACTTTCTATATGTATACTTCTTTATTCTGCAGAACAACCAAAGATTTGATTGTAGAGCAAGTGCTGTCAGATGCTCAAGACTGTTATTTTTTTCCTCTAGTTGCTTTTGATTGCAGGCATGCTCATTATCTCAGAAAACCACTCAAGCAGCACTGTAGTTTTTAAGCTAATAAGATGCTCCTTTAAAGAGTTCTTGGATCTATTTTCCCTTAACTGTGTTTTCTCAATATGAATAGATCCTTTAATTTCAGACTCCAAGAGCTATGTTAGAAGACAATGTTCAAATCAGCAGTGCATGCTGAGGTATTTCATCATTTCCAGGTCCCCATGTACTTTTTGTTGTGTTTTTTTCTTTTTTTGTGTGTGTTTTTTTCCTGCCCCTCTCTAAGACCCCACAAGGGTTAACAGAGAGAAGAATAACAACCCTAGGACCCGGGGAAGGAAAAAGCCAACATCTAGAGGAGCTCTCAGTAGAGTGGAAGTCACCAATAGGCTGTGTGAATGCTTCTCTTCGGAAAAGCATCCGGGGTGGGAACTGGCTTTTACTCCAGAATTGTTCCTTCCCCCTTTCTGGGGATGGCAAGAGTGGCCTACTTTCCTAACCGCTTTCTTCACCTGATGGAAGCTTGTTTGGGGAACATGGAATTTGTTGATGAGTGGAATAAATCTAGTTCTTTGTGAGTTACAAGAAATAGAAGTTTATTTCCACGTGTGAGGGCAGCTGGCAGGTCAGCAGTCCCCTATGCATGTCTGGTTCGTTTGGTCTCTATTCTTCAGCCCAGCTTTCAACTGCTACACCCCAAATGGCAAAAAACAAGACCAAAGACAAGGATAATGGTGGTGCAGAGAGAGGGCTGGCAGGTGCCAGCTTGGGTTAGGGGACGTGGGAGTGTCCCTTGTTTGCAGTGTCCCATGGTAGGACCCGGGGGGCACCAGAGCACCATTGCCTGGAAACCCCAGCTCCCAAAGGGAAAAGGTCTGGGAAAAGGAAAGCAATGTTGCTTATGAAACTATTGCATTTAATACAGCCATTGTCCTAATTAGTATTTTAATACTTCTACCTATAAAATACCATAACAATAAAAGCAATCGTGGTTAATGGCCAATTTTGAGACACTAAACCCTGAACTTCTGCTCTCAAGGAATACTTGGGCTCTAGTATGACTGAAAGCAAGAAAATATAAAACAGTATCTAATTTAGAGTGTGTATCTATTTTGACATAGTGTTTGTTCTAGGATGTCAGAAAGGACAAAAAATCAAGGAATCTAAAAGTAAAAGTTGCCAAAGTGAAAGGTAGGAAAAAAGCAATTGCAGAGATGGAAAAAACTAGTCAAGAAGACGCAGTTATTCAACAGGCTGCTTTCTCACGGCGTGGTTTTCCTGAAGAGGCCAACCCCAACCTACCCGATGTGCTGGGCTCTGCCAGGGCCAGCAGAGATCTGTCCAGGACGGAGGGTCCTCTGTCGCCGGGCAATTGTTCAGCAATGCCACCCATCCGTGCAACCTGCAGCAACCTCACCGCGGCAAACTTCAACTCGCACTTCCCAATTTCTAGTACCAGGTCAGCATCGCTGGGGCCTTTCTCTAAATGAGGCAGCTAGTAGTGGTTTTAACTTAAAAAAAAAAAAAAAAAAAAAAAAAAAAGTGGACTTACCAACTCTATTTTATCTGTTGTTAGGGTTGGCTCTAGGCTGGCTTTGGCAAAAATATCTGATGCAGTTCATGCTGCCTCCTTTTTAATGAAGATGTTCTGCCTGCTGAGATGGCTGGTCTTGGCATAATTGAGATTTCGCTGAAAAAAATGAGAAGGGACAAAAGCCACGTCAGACCACACTTTGCTTCTAAAATACTGTTTTTGCAGAAAGTTATCTTTTCTGAACTTCCGCAAGTGTGTCAGCAAAACGAGCATTATGAACCCTGCTCATTATAATACTCTCTTTCCTGATGTTGTTATGGTCCTGCTAAATTCTACTTCTCACATGTAAATATGGTTCCTTTTGTCTACAGCACTCACTGGCATGTTGGTCAAAAAGCTACAACATTCCTTTGCTCCATTTCACATGATATGTATCATTCTAAATGCAATCTGTTACCATTGGGGAGCATTATTTGAAGTATGCATTTATGTTCAAATTTCAGTATACTTTTATAACTGTGAGGGGGCTATATACTGCTACCTCCCAGCTCTTGAATGGCCCAGCTGTGTTGCATTTGTTTATCACAGGGCATCGGAAAAAACAAAGAAAATAAGTCCCTGGCAGCAAGTGGGACAGATGGGAACCAGTACCAAACAGGGGGAAGAGTCTGGGTGTCAGGTATGTGTATTTTCTTTGTTTTCTCATTTTGATTGACCTATATATTTTGAAATGTACCAGCCGGAGGTTATTTAAGGAGAGTCACAATGATCCTTATAGCTTGTCTATTGGTGGTGACAATTGTAACATGTTAGGTCCACCAAGAAGGAAACTGTAGTCCAGTAAAGCTGTTGGATTTTCATCCTGGACTTCACTGAAATTAGATATAGAACAAATCTTTCCTCACTGGAGTTTTTTTGGAGTGATTGTACAAACTTGGCTGCAGCTTCACTCTTTGGCATGTGCGAGCTCTCAGCGCATTCCCTGAAGACCTCCCCTCTCTGCTTCTTACTATTTTTTACTTCTAAAACTAAGATGATGAACAATGCAGGGTAAGAAGTAGCTCCATCCTTTCATGGCTAAGTGCACACTGGGGACCCACAATTATGACAGAACTTTCTAAGATTTGTGAATTATAAACGCTCTGGAGGTTCTCAATGGTGTTCATTTACGGTGTAAGAGAGCCGTATGTCTGGTACTTCAGAAGAGTGGATCTAGGGCCCCCACTGAAATATGAATTCTTAATATATTTTACTATGCTTAGCTGGCAGGAACCTTTAGAAAATAAAGCAGTAACTAACAGGCACACCACGCACACCTTCAGACATATTCTGATTTTTTTTTTTTTTTTTGGTATTTAGATGCAGTCGGGAAAGGTTGCGGCATATGAACCAACTGCTCAGATTGATCAAACGGTCAGCGTGAAGCAAAAGAAATGTGGTGTTGCAAAGCCAGAGAAAAAAGACATCCGCTTCCCAGAACTGTTAAGAACATCACAACACAAGGAGCTGAAAGGCCTGGAAGGTAGGAAACTCAAACTGGCTTTGCAGGTGCGCAAATTGGAAGCTGGTTCGAGCAGAGAAGTATGAGTGAGAACTAAGCCCTAAATAACCAATAAGAAGCTTTGGTAGAAAGTTCTTAGGTGAAAATATGCATCAGATTAGACAGGAAAAAAAAGTGTGAGTTTTTAGGCTTCAATAATATTTCTTGTAAACACATGAAAGGCGAGAAAATTATTACTCTATAACAATTATTTTTTAAGTGAAAAATCTCTAAAATAGTTCAGTTTCCAAATCAATCTATTTAGGCATAGAATTTGAAGGTAAATGGAGAATGTAGAAAAGAGGACAAACCC
The DNA here is from genome assembly GCF_059628265.1 of Tinamus guttatus. Taxonomy (NCBI): domain Eukaryota; kingdom Metazoa; phylum Chordata; class Aves; order Tinamiformes; family Tinamidae; genus Tinamus; species Tinamus guttatus. The sequence goes on along the minus strand of NW_028289244.1, from coordinate 2,074,929 downwards.
TAAAAAATAATTATGTATCTCTTTGTGAAAGCTAAACAGGTAAAAATGCTGAAGAGGGAGGCGAAGAATTCTGAAGTATCTAAAATACCTTCTTTACTCAATGCTGATCAGTGCTAAGAAAAACAAGAGGTAAATGAGCATGTTAGTGAAAAATATATGATGGATTATATAATTGTAGATGTAACAGTCAATCCACTAACTATCTGTTCTCAAAATGATTTTCAGACTGTGGAATAAAACACACAAAATAAACTCGAGCAATCTTTCCTGGAATAAGCAATGTACCAGCATGTGAAACTCTAGAATCTTTGTTCTGAATCTTTGACAAGTTAATATGTCTGTTTAATGATGTGGGGGATTTTAGAGGTTTGCTGTGGTATGTATGCATTCCGCAGGAGTGGTTTCAATGTGATCATGAAGCAGCTGATTTTTATTAAAAATCTGTATTTCCAAAGGTTCTGTTGCTTATTTCTCTTACATCTCTTGTATATTCTCTTGCTAATTTGTTGTTAGCTTCCTTCTAATGCATCTCCCAGCTGGTCCCTGGCATTGCTAGGAAGTTGTTAAAATGAGTACCTTGGAGATGAGTTTGGATTTGCATTTTTTTCCTATTTTCCTGTTTTATATTTTATGGTTTTATCTCTCTCTGCAGTAGATTTATGAGGAGCTTCTTTGCTTCCTCCCACCCTGTCTATGCAAACTGGTAAGTTCACAGTTGGAAGTCTGTTAAGTAACAACTGTTTTATCACAATAAATGTTTTTAGTTTATCCCCTTTCATGGTATGGAGAGAAGAAAAATATTCTGCATCTAAAGATTGACTCCCTCAATTTTTATTCTCATCAGTTGGGAAAAATTACAAACCACCTAAGATAGTAGGTGGTGGAAAGCTATGCAAAAGTAAAAGAAAAAGACTGAGTGTCTGAGTTCAAATGCTTTTCTCTTTATGGCTCAGATAGCTACTGAATGTCTTGAAAATATAAACAGACTTTTAGATACTACATTTTGTGTCAATAAAAAGTCACACCATCAAAAAATAGAATAATCTGTACATGGCTTGATTTCTTCATATTTAATCTTGCGTGGTTTATTAAACTTGTGAATATTGTGATTCATTCCCTTTTGCTGTCTGGCCTGTGATTTGTTGCCAACATGCTATGCAGGAATGATGCTGCTGCTGTTGGAAGCTCAGTAGAGTGTTGACTGATGTAGACAGACTGTAATGGATGTTTTAGTGGGCTATCTAAGCTTCACAGTGCACATGCGGAGGGGTGAAAAAGCAACGTTAGCCCTCTGAACAAAGCAGATTTACTACAGATAAATCTGTAATGACCTCAGCCGGGCATAACCAATTTACTAGTTAACCAGAATACTCCACAAATTTGTGTTTCAGTATTTATAAAGGGTATTCTATACATAGCTCTTCCTCACAGTAATAAACTAGTACATCTGCCTATCCTATATCCTTCAAGAGTGGCAAGAAGGAGGATCCAGGCAACTACAGGCCAGTCAGCCTCACCTCCACCCCTGGAAAATTGATGGAGCAGCTCATCCTGGCTGGTGTCTCCAGGCACGTGGAGGACAAGCAGGTGTCAGGAGTAGTCAGCATGGATTCACTGGGGGGAAATCATGCTTGTCTAACCTGACAGCCTTCTGGGATGGAATGACCGGCTGCATAGATGAGGGGAGGGTGGTGGATGTCACCCATTTGGATTTCAGCGAGGCTTTTGACCCTGTCCCTCACAACATCTTCCTGGGCAAGCTGCGCACTGTAGGTTAGATGAGCTGGACAGGGAGGTGCATTGATGATCTCCAACCTCACCCATTCTGTGATTCTACGCTCAAAGAGCCCTAAGAGATTACACTGAGATTTGGATGCCAGACTATTTCTAAAATCTTGTCCTCTGCCTCTTCTAATTCTCTTTTCCATACAATATTCTGTTAAAATCTCTCTCTATATATTCCTTATTACTGGAAGTAGGGAGCTGAGGTCTTAATTTCATCAATTTCAGAAAACAAACAAAAAACTTTAGATGGGCTAAGGGTTAATTACAGCCACGAAAAGTAGATTTGATTCAGTGCACTGCAACTCAGAAGGTAAAGATGCATTTCTTGAGGATCTCAAAGAAAAAAATGGTACCTACGAGGCTTTAAAAAAAGTGTAAAAGGGAGAAAGGAAATGCTTCAAGAATAAATAGTAAGGTATTTTCTATTTAAAGTGCCTGGATCTGGCACTAGTCTGGGAAACATCTGGACTGTGTTCCTTGCTGTGCTGCTGGCCAAGGTGATCTCAGTAAATAATCTTATTGCTGAACACTTCAGATTCCCCTTCTGTGAAGTGCTATCAACTTTTGAAAAGTTCTCTGAAATCCTGCTGATGGAAAACACTATTTATTTGAGTGTCTTTTTGGTTTTTGTCTGTGAGCTCTTTTAGAAATGTGCTAAGTCTGCTCATGTACAAGGTTTAAAAGGATGGTCAGAGAAGATCTAATAATCAACTAATCTCTGCTGTTAAAAAAAAATGCCCCAGGAAATGAGCAGGATTTTTCTCTTTTGGTCTGTAAGCCTCCCTCCCTCTACAGAGCTAACAAACCTAACACCGCTGAAACAAGAAATCACAACACAAGCAGGAACCTCCCGCAGGAGGACAACAGAAAAAATAATGTCTCTCTGAGTAATATGGAAATAACTCAGCTACTCAGAATTATCTATTACGCTTATTATTGCAGCTGCAGGGGCACGTTACAATCACAGGACTTCAGCCATGGGCTTAACAACAGTATCCAGCAGCTTCAGAGCAGTCATGCAGCGCTAACATTTTTGCTCTTTGCTATCTGCTTCATGGATCTTTCTGCTAAGGAACTGTTATGTGTTTTACCGCATATATGAATATGTAGATATGTATTTTGAAATAGAGTTGCTTAACTACAGAAATGCAATATAAATCACTATTTGTATGAGACAACGTAAACCCTACATCGGGCAATATGCTGAAGGGTTGCAAATGTTTTATTTGAGGTTGTTGTGGGAGGGTGAATTTCTGATGGTAACAGTTGTATTTTTTAAATCTTTGTCAGCATTCTTTTAAATTTAATGAGAAAAGACCAAGTTAGAATAGCTGTTGAAACAAAATAGTTATTTTCCAAGCATAAGTATTTTGGACTCATTGATTAATCCTCATCTTTGTTCTGTTGCATGGACAGCTCATACAGACTGTGATGATCCAAAATTGCATCAGATACAGAAACATCCCCTCAAAATTCAGAATTCGAATCTTCCCTTAAGCCACTTGTATACAGATGCTAGTTAGCTCATAGAATGCTTTTTATTGCAATTTGAAGAGCATCTTATGGCAAAGAAGGAACTGTTTTAGTAACACCACAGTCTTCACTTGATCTGTGTGGATGCTTCTCCCTCTCCTTTTAAGCATCCCTATCTCTTAAGTGGAGGCTAGTAGGTACAGAGGTTAGAAACAACAAGCACAGGTGACATTCCTGCAGTGAGAGTTCATAGGTGAGTGCAGATAAAGTTTCCTGACAAAGGAAAATGGGGAAGTGACTGATTTTTCCAGTTTCACGCAGTGGTAGATGCAGACTTAGGCACAGGAGAGGTCTCCTGACAACCCACTGCCATTAAAGCACCGTGTTCTGACAGAGATACAATGTGGTACAGGCTGAAACTATTAACCATCCTATTCTTTATTTCCATACAACGTGTAGAGAAGCTTCATTATGTCTGATATAATGTAGCAGTGTTTCAATGCTAGAAACTTTGAAAAATGGAGATTTTGATAGGACATGATAAATAGGTGTAGCTAATAAATTTATTATTCTCTCATGAGTCCTACAAGCAAATGAAGCATTACTGGGGATGGAAACAATTTTGTTGATATCACTGGAGCTAAACACACTTAAGCCAGAATGAAACATAAATGTCCACATAATCCTCTGTGACCTCTAAATTATTCCCCTGCAGCACAACAGTGATTTCAGATTACACTGAAGGGAAGTGTAATTTAAACTTTCGGTAGCATGTGTGCTCGTCCCCTTAATTTCCTTCTTCAGTAGTCATTGAGACAAGTTAATCTGCAGTGTGTTTTAATTGGAGGAAGGGTTGCAGCAGAGACACTTCGGCCCATTGTGAGTCTGTGTTCTTTCTAATACTGTTTTCCATAGTGATTTCATCGCTGTCCCAGGGTCTAATTACTAGAGGAATAGCCTTTGTGTGCAGAAGACAATGGGCTTATTGCTGCTCCTGGTGGAGCTTCCTGGGAGACAAATATTCTGTATTTACAGCTAGAGCTCACTAGAATTAAAGAATCAGTGGTACAAAAAGTTTGCTGTAACTTCCTACAGATCAAAAAAATCCTAAAATACAGGATTCCCAAAATGCAGCTCAGACAAGTTTCACTCGAATATTTAAGTATAGAATATTTTTTGACATTAAAAAAAAAATCCTAGAAGTGTTCCACTGCTGCGTATAAAATGTATGTTTCTGCTGTCAGAGTTTCTTTCCCTGTGTTAACCATAAAAATTGAAAACCCTGTCTCGGTTGGAATATTTGGGCAACAGAAAGCTTGTTAATTAACTTTGGAAGTTGCTTAGCATCCAAAAGTAGCATCTTGAGTCTTGTTGATTTTTATCAGTATCAGTGTTTGGTTTCTATTATCTGCTTTAACTCTGCTTTTGAAACCATGTCAAACCCAACTGCTTTTGTTGCACCCCTCTTAATACTAGGCCAGCTGGCTTGTGCTTTTTAATATCTACCCTGTTTACTTTTTAAATATATGCAGTCGGATGACATTGTCTTCCTTTGGTGTTACATAAAATCTGCAGGTGTAATAGGTGAAGAAAGGTTCATTTCAGAGTGGCATATGAGATATATTGACATGAAGAAACACCCTTTTTAACTGGCCTGGTCATATGATTGGTATTTGGCAGAGACTCAGAGCATGACTCAGTGAAATCTTTTAACAGTGAAGCTTCTCGTATAGTAAACATTCCCAAACAGTAAACTCTATAGTTTTATTTCACTTAAGTAAAATCCTATTATATTAAATTATAATGTGGAAACATTCTCTAGGTTAATTTTATGGATGAAGCTGTTTAAGTCTTCACCATCTGCTGCACCCTTTAATTACAAAACCAAAAAAGTACAATTCATAAACTCATCATAAAAAGAAGGCTAGAAGTGATTTGGATACATAGGTATATGTTATATCCAGACTGCTGGTACCTATTACCTACATGGTTTCACTTGACAGTAGCTGTATTTTGCTGGCAGCATTCCTACTTTAAAAATATATATTGGTAGTTTCAAGTGGATAAAGGGTTAGTCACTGTCTCACCTAGAAACCTCATTGTCCACTGGAGTGGTTCTGTTGTCATCTTAGATGTAGCTGGTTTTAAAGGGAAAGGAAATGATCTTTGTGCCTGCAGGCCATCGAACACTGCAGAATCTTTCTGCACAAAAGAGGGTACAGAAATATAGTAGATGAAAAGCCACATTATAGATGCACTTTGTTAGTGCTTTTTTATATCACAGGCTACTTTAAGAGTAATATTCATTTTTTTTCTTCTGGATGATATGTGGAAAGCATTTACGCTTAAAGTAGATGAGCAAAAGGCAAGTATTTGCATTCAGTGACACTGCCCCAGAAGCTTCTTCACTTATATCATAAACAGACGTAAGAAAGTAATTAGTTTGTTCACCTAATAGTTATGAGGATGGCTTTGCTTTCTATTAAAGGTACTTTGAATCAAATGTATTTTAGTCAAAAAACAAAAGAAAAATCAGCAGTGAATGTAAAACTAGCAAAATCTGTAAGAGCAGCTGTAACACTTCGCAAAAGGGAAGCACAAGCTGCAATGAACAGGTACAAGAGACATCTTCTGTCCTCTGATCTGTTCTCATCCTATGCTGCCTCTTGCTCTACTGGTTTCACAGTATAGAGTAAGAGCTAGAGTTATTTTCTTCAACACAAAAGTATATTAAATAGTCACATAAAACCAGAAGAACTTGTTTTGGAAGAAGTCAGCCCTATCTCACGGCTACTGTAATGCACACACCTTTCTTGTTGAAATTCTTTCACTGGGTATATTATCTACACATGACTAATTCCTGCCAGATTTGCCCAATTCTTTCTCCAATTGGAAACCATCAAAAATGAGAACACTTGTGTCCACAATGATTATATTTTTGGAACTACTAGAAATATGAATTATTTTCCCTTAATTTTTTTTAATAGAAGTGTAACTATATTTGGTAGAGAAAAGGTAAACATGAGAAGGTGCATTGAGAGACTTTATCTAGAAAACAGTTGCAACACAAAACAAGTAGATTTAATACTTAACGCTCTGTTAAGACTTTAATTTGTATTATAGCTCTGGTGCCCTGGAAGGTGCTGTCTCTGAATGAAACAAATGCATTCTTTGTAGGAAGTTCTGTCAGGTTTTCATATGACTACTTTGGTAGTAAAATGAGAATCACAGAGGTAAACTTTCTATGCAGTGTCCCAAAGCACAGGGCCAACGCGTTTTGTGGAGGACAGACACTTCTGTCAAACTGGCAAACCTCTCTTGTGCTGGGCACCAGACAATAGAGTTCAAATACTGCTAAAATGGTTCCTGCATCACCTCTCCGCTTATTCAGTCCTCTAATAAATATACAATAATTATGGAATGGAAAAAGATGACAGAGAAGCCTAATTGCCCAAGCTAATGACAGTTTTCTGAAACCAGTGCATTATCTGATAGTGCATTATTTAATTATGGAATGACTATTCGCCCAGCAAAAATAATAGTCTTAGAATTTCATTGATCTTTTCAGTTTGTAAATGGAGGAAGAAAACCACACTGAAATATCCAAATTAGCATTATACTTGTGCTAGATACGTACTCCTAGGAGCACCTCTGTGTGCACCATGGCAGCAAGCAACGTTAGGATTAACTTCTGGGTTTGATACATAGAGGCTGACAGCTCTCGGGCACCTTTACTGCCTGTGAGTGAAATTCAGCTGCTCGAGGAAGCCAACATAGCTCAAGTTCAGTGTGAACTTGCGTGTCCTTGACCAGCGTTTTGGCTTCAGCCAGCTCAATGTGTGTAGCATCTGTGTCACAGAAATGCTATACAATGTATTGGCACGTATCTAACGGAATATGTAGAGTTTGATCCAAGAGGGAGGACACAGCAAGCAGCAAGACAGAAGTTCAGTAATAATATGTGTCATTCAAATATAAGATATTAGGATTTGCTGTTACTCTGATCATCTGGGGAACTGGGGAGTTTATTATAGCTTCGGGGAGATTTTTGAAATTCCCTGGATTAACCACTGCTCCTTTCTGGGTATTTTTCATCCTTCCCAAATCATGTGATTTTGATGGAGATGATACAGAAAAGCAGGGGAAGGTGACTCGGCTTATGGCTGAAAGGCGACATAGTGTTACCTGTGAGAAACAGAGCCTGTACTTTGACTGTGAGCACAGTGCTACTAATGAACAAGCTCAGGTTTATATCAAGCTAGCTCCATCCACTTGGAGACACTCTCCTTCCTGATAGTTTACCATTGTTATTTCATTTTGAATATTTATTATTATTACACTCACAAATATTTTGACTGGCAGTGAGTTAGCATGACTAGTAGTTTCTGCTTGGGTAATATAGCATTACCAAGGATGCTTACAATTGAGGTGTGCTGACAACACATGATTTTACAACGTCAAAGCTGAGTCAGTCTTTACATATTTATTTTCATGAAAATTAAACTGTCTCAAATTTCTCAAAAAACAACAACAAAAAACTACCTAGGCTCTGCATAGCCCAGCTATGTTATCACAAATAATTTCAGGTTGCTACAGCAGTTCTTCCACTCCACCCTTAAAATCAGGCTTTTGGTGAGAACATTGTTATGTAAGGAAGCAAACGAGACTTGGAACAATAGTAATTATCCAACTTACCACCTATTTTTAACATCTAAGATGGAAGGCACTGAAATTCAGAATGATAATATTCAAAGAAGTGAACATAGCAATGAATCTGCCCATTACACTGAAATCTGACTCAATATTGGGTTAAAAATAAGGTCAGGTTATTATTTGTAGCTAGCTATTACTAATAATACATTTGTTAACCACAGTGAAATGAAATCATGATCTAAGAATAAGTGTTCCTGTGCAGCCAATATATCCAGGTTCTCCTTTGTCCTTTATCACGTACACAAATAGCTTTTGATGGAAATTTTCCCTGTTCAGAGAAAGCATTTGAGCACTGCATGGAACCAGCCTCGTGAACTGTTGCTGAGCCAGACGGTAAAGCAGTGGTTTAGCCAGGGCATTTTTAGCTGAGCTGGTGTGCGTCTCCCATCCCAACAAAACAGGGTTTTGCCATACAAAACCTGACTGTAACATGGTCAGAACAACATGGATATTAACATGATTCTAGAAGTCAGGGGTGCAGTTCACCCCGGCAGGGTCTGTGTTCACATCCTGGCAGAACTTTGAAGGAAACGTGCATTTACCTGTCAGGAAAGCAAGGGAGGAAAACTTTGCATTTTCTTGCTCCATCTTTTTATGCAGTCTCACTCCAATTTGACTCTCCAGCTGCTTTGCCCGGATGAAGGTCACTATGACAGTGACTGTGATGCAGAGGGCATAAATCTGGAAAAAAAAAATACCGTAATAATCAGAGAACCTCATCCACTCATAAAGAAATAGAAGACAAATTGGTTATATTAGTAGGATATTGCCTAAATTAACCATAACAGAAACTCCAGTGGATAGAGGAGAGAGACACAGAAATGAGTCCTTTTTGCTGCCTGAACTTCAGTGTGTTTTTCCATTATCCGCAGTACTGGATGCACAGCAAGGCTACAGTTACAGAGCAGAAACACTGTGAGGTGCATGGGCAATGTCTCAGAGAGCTCGAGCAATAGCATCCATAAGTCTGCACGTGCAGTACTTGCTCCTCCTAGATTTATAGGCATTTAATAGGACTGTGGTCTTGTTTCGAAGAAAACAATCCTCCTTGTAGCCATAAAACATCCCAGGGTATGTTAGCTGCCTTCTTTTTGATCAGTTATTGCGTTTTGCTCTGTCTATGCACTTTTCTTTCCTAAGTCTAGGAAAGAAAATATGTCCTGCAGAGGTTTTAGCCATAATTCGGCCATCACATTTTGTTTGAGATTGAACAGCAGTGAGCAGTGCTGTTACATCTTGAAAAAACACCTCTTACAAGCACTACATTTTGTTTGATTCCTAATCCTAACTATCTGAAAGCTTGAAAGAGCGGTGACTTCCTAGAGAACAAACAGGTAAAGCAATGATATATCCCCAGCCTAATGCAGGGAATGTTACATTGGAATTGGCTCCACAAGGCACGTGGGATGTGCCAAGTGTGCGCTAGTTACAGTAAAAAAAAAAATCCTGTAGCATATTATTTCCATGACAACTGCTTGCATTTACTAAGGATTTATTTTGTGCCTGAGTGCTTAAAAGTAACTTGTGGAAAGGAAAGGCTGAACAATAGGAAAGCTTTTCCAACAACAGTACTTGTGATGTGCAGTGCATGCCGAGTTGGGCATGATACCAGCAGTCAGCAAGCCATAAATTTCCTAGCACAGGTTTCCTTTCATCTGTGCTCTCACGAACCAGAGCGGAGGCAGCACCAAGTGTTCTGGATGCCCAGGCTGGAGGCAGCGCAAAGCCACGTTACTGCCTGCAGCTGAGTGTGCAGCGCCAGGAGCACACACTGCCACGTGCCCCTGCTGTCACCGCGGACAGTACGGGGCAAACACAAAAGTACGTGGTTCGGAATATTTTCCACTGAAAAACTTAAAGGATTTGAAAGATCTCAACAAGTGTCAAAGTGAGGCTTCTTCCCCTTGGAGGGCAGAGCGTTTATCTTTAAGATTTTTAAGTAATTTTTATACTTGGCGTTCTCACAGGACTGCATCTTTTCAGCTTTCATTTTACATAGCTTTAAATTTTATCTGCACTCTCATGGACAGATAATACCATATTGTGAAAAAGAATATATAATTACCTCTTAAATTACTGGTCATCTTAAATGTTAGTCCAACACCATTAATATGTTGAAAAAATATTGACATTTCCACAGCAGCACATTCTGTAAGGTGTGTTCAGTGCTCTACTAAATGGTTTGTGCAGGTAGTGGTGCATTGTCCTGCTTCCTTCAATCGTCTGTTGCTTCCAAGTAAAACAAAATCCCACTTTAATAGTCTTTGCTAGATGCTTAGAGTCTTTTTTTTTTTCTCTAAAGTTTCATAGTTCTCATCATTTTAGCAGGCCCATGTTTTTCTTTCCTGTGCCTAGAACATTTTTGATAACAAATTCACTGACTTCAGCTGTCAAGTCCATAGTTATGGAATAAATGTATTTCTAACACAGGCCACAGTATCCCTCCTGAAAGAAAAAAAAAATGTAACCAGGCTCCACGTGACATTTCTGTTCGTTACAACTATCGGTAGCTTCACAAAATATAAATCCAGAAAGGACCATTGGATCATCTAGCTCACCTCCTGCACATTATGGATCAGGGAATTGCCTGCAGATATTTCTACGCTAGGCAAAAGGTCTTAACTGAAGACTTTGGAGAGTTGATTTCAGTTCTCAAGAGAAGCAAGGTGAATTTGGGGTTAAATTTAAGACCTTATGATTTGTTTTTTTCAGCCTAGGGTTTTTTCAGCCTAGGAGGGATGCAGAGCTTCACACATTCTCCCTTAAAAAAAAATTAAAAAAGGATTTCAACATACTTTTTAAAGTGGAAATATCATTACTGGGCAGGAGTATGGATAACAGGCTAAACCCAATCAGGAAAGTCCCTTTTCTCACATGTGGCCGACTTACACCAAAACATGATTGTTTATATTCTTTCCTACAGAAGAATGTATTTATTAAAAAGAAGATAGTCCTACATCAAATGGAGGCAACTTAGAATTACAGTGATATAGTATGGCTATATTAGCATTTATTTATTTATTTAGCATTGAAATGCCATAGCAACAGGCACTTCAGGCATGCATTGATAGATAATTTAGAAGTAATAGGATATTTACATACATAAATACAAGAAAATCAATATATGCATTTCTTACTTTATGAAGGATATTCAGCACTGCATTTACTTAGTCATACAATGCCTAAAAATATAAATGTGCATAGTTAAATGCTAACTGATGTCTCTTTTCCTAAATGGTGAATGTTAGTGTTACTGCCATATCTGATGAAATTACTGGAAGTGCAAATACACCACCAGGGACTTTCAGATTGCTTTCAGAACACTAACACAGATTAGTTAGCATTAAGGGTGGTTTTGCCAAGAAGCTGAATAACCTACTGACTTGGTGCCTGCAAAGGTAAGCAGCTCGAATAGTCAACCTTTTTAAAGAATGCCATAAATATGAAACAGCTGTCACTGAGTCAGGCATTAGGATTGTGCCTGACTCAACCTCACAAACACACCCCGGTCCCCTTCGCTACGTAGCACTCACAAAACCCTGTCTTACATTCACATACTAAATATTAACTGTTATTACAGTTAATAGTTAAGACAGCTGTCCTCACACCTTAGGGTTTAATTTTACTGTCTATGTAACATACTGACAAATCCCCAACTGATGCAACCTGAGTATTCCTTTTTCACCTTTCTTTGAAGGTTCAGATAACTACTTGAGAAGGAAACGGAATCACAGCTCTCAACTCCTGGATTATGTCACTCAAGCAGGGGGAAGTTTAGATTGGACTTCTGATCCAAATACAGTGCATAGATTTTATTTGTAACAGTTTGAGGATAAAACACAGAGGTAATTGTCTGGGATGGAGATAGGATCCAAAATTTCCCCCTCCCGTGTGAGTGTCCAAGTAACCAAGTTACTGAATTTTGACTCTTTGTCAAGTCTTAAATTCTCTTCTGGTCAAGGGCCTGGTTTCAGCCACAAGCAGGGAGTGGTGCTGATCCCCCACCCCTTCTAAAGCAGCATTTGTTCTTGTGGTTAAGGGCTGTGTCCTTTGAATCTTCCCAAAAAAACAAACAAACAAAGTTCATTTCTTAGGTGAGCACTCTAATACCAGGCTTCTGCGAAACAAGGAAGATGTGGGAACCATCACATTTGCTTTAAAAGGACAAGAGTGATCATTACTACAATCCCTCAAGAGCCTAATCTGTGCTAACATTCACTTCTGCTACAATGCCTATAAGTAAGCAATTGTTTGATAATAAATTAAAGAGCAATTGAGGTTAACAGATATTTTACTCCTTCCTAAGACCTTGCAACAGTGAGGCCACAAACCCTTGAATCACACTACCAATGCACCATATGTATCCTCCTGTTTTCTTCTTGCCTTTGGCTTATGAATTTATTCACAGGGAATAATGTGTTTTTCTTCTCCTTCAGAAAAAAAATCTGAGAATATTGTGGATGTGCTTGAAAGTAAATACTATTTTATACTTTTAATGCTTTTTCTTAAACAGCCCTTACATGGATTTTATAGGCAGAAGCATAACTAATTGCAAGATGGTCACCAAGAGCAGTACAGAGACCCATGAAGTGAAAATATATTCAGAACTCAGGCCAACAGCTGTTAGAGGAAATAAATTTTAAGTTGGTGGGTTAAACAGGAAATGGCATTTTTGATTTATTTGCAATTATTTAGGATATTAATAAAAGACATGCTACAAGGTAAATTCTTGCAACTTATCATTGTTCAACAGGCAACACGTTTCATTCTACATCATAATCCAAGTACCAAACTAAGGACATTGGAAGATGCAAATCTACATAAAAATGTTGGGATATCTTGTAAAATGTTTTTGCCAGCATTAGTATATGCAACACCCAAGTTCGATTTTGACTTGCTTGACAACCGTGTGTGAGGAAATTCTGACGAGGAGAAACTGAGGCTGACACATGGGAACTAACATTCTTTCCCCCTTGCTCACTGTTTAATTGATAGTTTACTGCAGTAGCAGGCTAAGAATTTAACAGTTTAGGCTCCGTATTGGGCAATTTCTGCCCAAGACTTAACACTTATTAACTTAAAACAGGCTTCGTCAGCCTGAGAGTTACAACAGGGTATGTTTTGTCCAAACTTTGACCCTCGCAGTGAGGCAAAGACCAGGTTTGTGCGCTGACCTTTTCATGCCTTATGGAAATTATTTTGGAGAAACCTTGTAATAACTGGCATTGCTGGTAATAAAGATGTAAATGACAGCAAAACATGTAATATATCCCCAATTACAGAACTTATTTCTTTCATCCCTTTTTAAATGCATTTTCCTTTTATCTTACTATCTTAAAAGAAAAAAAAAAAGAAGTTCATGTGCACTAAAAAAGAACCTTAAGGTCACCCACTACTTCTCTGTATTTTGCCAAAAACTTCCTTTTTACCTCACTTATGCCTAAGAAAGTCATTAATTTTCCCAGGACTCTTAAGCATGAGCTGTTCTAAAGGAAAGAACTGCAACACAGCTCCAGCTACATCTTTTCTAACAAAGCACTGCACGGTAGCAAACCCAACCTGCTATTTACCGTTTATTTTTAAACTGAAAGGATTTATCTCTAAGCATTTAACACCAGCAAGTGCTCCCCCGCTTTTTCACAATTCGAATAGAGGGCAGCGCAGAGAAACTCCATTAAAACAAAACAAAATCAACAGCTCACAGATACGCAAGGCCTCTCACCCAGAGAGGAGCCCACAGACACGGGGAGGGGGGTCTCCTTCCCGCGAGAGAGGTCGCGGACCCCTCCCGATCCACCAACAGCTCAAAGGGGCCGCCGCAGCCGCCTCACAAAACGGGCGGGAAAACTCCGCGGGCGCCACCGCCCCCTCGCGCGCATGCGCGGTGGCAGCCGCCCCCCCCCCCCGCCCTCGCTCGCGAGCCGCCCCCCACCCCCAGCCCGTTGTTTTGCGCCGCGCAGGCGCAAACGCGCCCCGCTGCCCTCCCACCCGCCCGCCGGGTCCTACGCGGCCGCGGGCAGTGCGCATGCGCGGCACCGCCCGGCTTCTGCGCGTGCGCCGTGGCCGCCTCGGCGGAGTGGAAGCCTAGGTGGTGACGTCAGGCGCGGCGGCCATTACACGGTGTGGTGCGAGGGCGCGGGCGGCAGAGCTGCTGCTGCTGCGGAGAGCCCCGTTCCGGCCGCCGCCCCCGCAGCGTCCCGGGCCGCCCGCGCACGTCCCGCCGCCTCGTAGCTGCCGCTGTTGGGAGTGAGTCCGCGCGGCCGCCGGGGCGGTGCGCCAGGAGGAGGAGGAGGAGGAGGGGGCGAGCGGGCGGGATGGAGGAGAAGGTCTTCACCAAGGAGCTCGACCAGTGGGTGGAGCAGCTCAACGAGTGCAAGCAGCTCTCCGAGGGGCAGGTGAAGAGCCTCTGCGAGAAGGTGAGCGGGGACGGCGCGAGCCGCGGCGCGGTGGCTGCTGCCGCCGAGGAGGCAGCGGCGGCGGCCCTGGCGGGCGGGACGGCGGTTGTGAGGTGGCGGCAGCGGCGTTGGGAGAGCGGCGCGGGCGGCCCCGCGCCCCCCTGCCGCGGCGCTGGGCGCCGGGCTCCGCCTCCCGCCTGCTCAGCGGCCTCCTAAGATGGCGCCGCCGCCGCCGGGATGCTGGGCGAGAGACCCCCGAGCGCCGCCGCCATCCCGGGGCCGCGGCGGCGCCTTCCCGCCCGCGAAAGCGGCTCCCAGCCACCCCGGGCGGCCGCCGCCGGGACGCGAGGGGCCTGCGGGCGCCGGGACGCGGCCTCCGCGGTGCGGGCGGCTTCGGCGCTGCCGCCTCCCCTGGCGCCCCTCCAAGCGGCCCCCAAAACGAGGATGATTGCGATAAAAATAAAGTGTATGGGTATCAGCTTAGAACTGCTGCGGACGAAAAGCTCGATATTGCCTATAACGCTCTTTTATTTATATATGTATGTACATATAACATATATAAGTAGAAGCTTATTTATAACTGTTAATTGAAGCATAGATTAGCTTTCGGATGAAGTTTCTGTAAAGAAAATTGCTGGTTGCATGAAATAGAGAATGGACAATTTAGATGACATGTAGCTTTTTATTTCTGTGGCAATTGATTAAAAACACTGGGATTTGGTGTTGGAATACTGCATTTTCTGCTCTGCGTATCATTCAGAAAGGTCTTAATATCAGCCCAGGACAAATCATTTTTGACTAAGTTGGTGATGTAAGTGCTTGCTTATCTGTGTCAGTGTTTGTTTTTGTGAAGGTGAACTTGATTAAACTATTAGGGCAGATGGCCTTTCGATTTTCCTATTTAATGAAAATTTAGATGTTAATATTGTGTGCTAACAGCTGTTACTTATTTTGGTATGTCTTTAAAATAGTTTTTATAGTGTGTTGTTCCTGATCAGTTTGGCTGTGGACCTGAAGGAGAGGCTCTCATGTATGAAGATCTGTTCATTTCTCCATAATATCCTCTGCTCTAATAAAAGTCATGACCTATCTCTTCCAGCATTGCTTTTCTAATGACTGTCAGGCCACATTCTTGGACCTGCATGAATAAGGAGGTCTTTTGGATGTGTGGAAACACTTAATACAGCTCTGAGTATAAATAGCTTTGATTCTAGGAATGGAAATTAAGGGAAAATCAGTTCTGGTGTCATCAAACTTAATTTTCCAATTGAATTTTAATCCTGAATGTGATTAAAAATTAATAGCTGAAGACATGTCAATTGCTGGAGGTTTTCTGTGCTCATGTATTTCTAGGTAGAAGGAAGTAATAGTTGTGGGCTGTGTGGGAGCTAGAAATAGGGGAAGTCATGGAGGTACTCAGTTCTGAAGAAGCCTGTGTACCAACTCTGAGAAGTAATGAAATATTTTAAATTTGACATTGCATCCTCAAATGCTGTAGCATGCTGTCTTAGCATCAAGTCATTTCTATCTGGTTTGTTGCTTACCATTTTTTTTTCTTTCCTCAAAGAGGTAATTCCTTTTACCATCAGTTATAAGCAGATGTTCATACAGGTACCTGACCACTGCTTTAGTGGATATTTTTGTAAGGTTTTGTGATAGCTTGCAGAAGTGTGGGGCATATGTAAAAAGCTTTCAGTTTACTGGAGGCTTTGGGAAGATGAGGCAAGGCACACTATTCGAAATCGGAGACAAAAGATACTATAGTCCTATTCACTGTTGCTGTGCAAAGAAAACAGGCTGAGCTTTTTTTTTTTTTTTTTTTTTTTTTTTTTCTCCTTCCCCCCTCCCAATGAAGAATGAAAGTTAAGTGTATTTCTGGAAAATATAGGATGCTCATCACCAAAATAATTTCTTGACAGCAGGTAAGCGAAAGGGTCTAATCTCTGAAAGACTCAAGGGGTCATAAGACAGGTGTTTGGAAGAATCACCTTTTGATATGTAGATGTCCTACCTATTAACATCTGACTTGAAGACACAAGGAATAGAGAGTGGAGAAGGAAATGGTTTCTATTAAGTCTTACCTATCCTCTTGAAGTGGGAAGCTATTTTCTTGAAAGGGAGGCACCAGTTACGTTTTTCATTTCGGGGGAGGGGGGGGAAGGAGTTTAAGACACGTTTCCACTCTTCCAGATTGGGTCTGGAGTAGTTGGATGAATTGCACCCGGGGTTAATGTTTTTCTATAAACAGCTTGATGTGTTAAGGATAATATCAACTATTTTTACTATTCCAAGGGACAGATTAAAAATTCTACTAACCATAAATTGTTGTTTCCATTTCATGAAACTGTAGCTTGGACTGTTTAAAAATTCTTGTGTGATTGTTATGGGGGGGGAAAACTACAGACACTTCTGTTGAATGATCTTCCTGAGACTGGTATTTCAGGATTTGCTGGGCCTTTATGCCTGTGGACTGGTGCCTATCTAATAAGAATAAGCCTAAGGGCTCTGTTGCATTTCAGTGTTGATATCTGAAGAAGTTAACAGCTATTTACAAACTCTATATAATGTAGCATGATAACTTAAGTATGGTCACTTAGGTGTCCCAGTTACTTTGCTGATGTATTTCATGTTTTGCTTGGTTGCCTAGGTAATAATAGCAATGTTGTTAACTTGGCAGAAATGTCTTCTAAACCTAGCAATAACTTGTAACCATATCTGCTTTATACATAACTCTCTGCTTTCGTAAATGAATTAACAGCTGCACAGAAGTCCACATTAAGTTATTCTTAAAATATACAACACACATTAAGCTATCTCATTGGCAAATTGTTTGTTCCTTAATTACTTGGTTAGTATAAGTTCTGAGGAGTAAGTTCCAGATTTACACTATATAGACTGTGGATAAGTAATAGGGTGTTGGTAGTGCAGGTTCTGTAAAGCTTATTGCTGAATTCCTTCATGGCTGCCCTTTTCAGAAGAGAAGGGAAATCTTTTTTGCCAGGTGAGATTTTTTCCCTTGTTGATAATTTAAAGAAGGGGGAAAAATACTGTTTTGGAATGCTATCCTCTTTTTGCCTTGAGAGGGCAATGATCTCGTCTCCTTTCTCATCCTTTGTAAGTGCCCTTTATCGCAAAAGAGGTGGGTGTGTTGCATTGCTCAGGAAGGTAGGATGGCACTCTATGGATGCACAAAGGAATGAATTGAATTTGTGGATGGAATATCCACTGGTTGTTTTTAAAACTAGTTAGTACAGGTGGATGGAGAGTTAACAATCTTCCCTTGAAATATTAGTCTGTAATTGAGTGGTCTGAAGATAACAGTTTTTGGAAAGAGATATAAGCTACTGGTGTATGCTGTGTAGAAATCTTTTACTTTCCCCTGTTCTTGAGTTACTAGCAAAACCCTTCTGAATAGATACTATTGCCATCTAAAAAGGTAAAACTGAATGAAGAGCTGATACTGTCAAAGACTTCTAGAACACTTGGTTCAAACCTTGCTTTCTGCAGCTTTTGATCAATAACAAAGTTCTTGGTTACTCTTGCTGTTGGGCTTGTCATCAGTGTTAACTTCTGTAGCTTAAATCTGTTTTGAGGCTATACTGATCTCTAGCACATGTCTTATTAATGATGTGTTTCCAACTCTTGCACCCTCAGCGGCTTTCCATTGCTTTCAGGTCTGTAAAATTCTATATGACAGAGTTGTGCTGTTGCTTGTAAGGCTTTTTTCTTAATAAATTGGAAGTGAAAGATGCATATCTCTTAGTCTTGTTTTAAAGGTCATTTCAGGTGTAGTTTTAAGATAACATCGTTAAGACGAATACCCACTTGTTGTTGTTGTTTTTTTTTTTTTTTTTTTTTTTTTTTTTTTTTTTCTTTCTAGTTGAAGTCTAAAACCATGTTCCAAATCTACCTGTGGTAAAGCTATTGCCTCCTCAGGCCTTGCGGTAGAGCTGTTTCTATTATTGCTCCTTAGCCATTTTTGATTAGTCATCTGTCTTACCTTAAACAATGTAATAACACAACCTGTCTGGCTTTGGCTGTCCAGTGTCAAGGAGGACTCATAAAACAGCTGAGCTAAAAACTGAAGGAGCAATGGCAGAATTTTTGTCTTCATTTAGGGACTCTTAACCACTACCCATATATTCAATAACAATCGTTGCTGTGTTTCATTTCTTCAAGCAGTATACTAAGCTGGAAAAACAGGGAGTGTATTCCTGATCAAGGATAAATACTGGGGCTTGACTACTCAGTAATCAGATCTTCAGTATTTCAGCTGTGTGTATATAAAATACCATTATATAAGATTCAAGTACATTGCATTACATGCTTGCTAGTTAGTTTTGGAGTATACCTCTGTATTTGGAACACATGCCTATCCTGCAGCCTTCTAGTCAGTATCCTGGTTGTGCTTGTAACATAAATGTGTTTAGCTGTTTGGAGTTTAGAGCTTTGTGCAAAAGACAACCTTCTGAACTTACTGTCCCATGAGTACAGCCTAATGAAGCTGCACTGTAAAACCTTTGTTACTGCTAATGCTGTGTTTGATGAACATGAAGCTCCTTTAGTAAGTAGCTGACCAGCTATAGTAGTTAGCACAAATTCTTCTTAACCATTTTTGGATCCATTAGCCTTAAAACTGTGGTATTTACCTTCAACTAGGAAAGGTAACAGAGCTTGGGCACAGCTGGCTTTGAAATAAGTTTAGTCGTCTTTTTTTTTTTTTTTTCCTCCTTTCAATAAAGAATTCAAGCAACATTAAGCGAGTCCAGCTAACTCCTACAGACAGGACTTGAAGACCATCCCTGCGTAAAGGGTTGGCTTTGTGTCATCACTGTTATGATTCTTTAGAACTTTTGTGTAGAAAGAAAGGTATCTCTCTCTTCTGAGCATCTCCACAATTTTTAGAAAGATTTTTCTAGATTTTTTTAAAAAATTTCCTTTAATTCAAAGTTGAAGGCACCAGGATCTCTTGTATGGTCAAAAATAATGATGATGTTGAACAGAGCCTACTTCTGTCCCTCATATTTTCCATCTTGTCTGATCAGCTATTGATACTTGGCAATTCCCTTTCTTCTCCCAAGTCTGACTCCAAATAGCTCTGTATTAGAAAGCAAAGTCCACTGCCCGTTACTTCCTTTTAGAGCTTCTAGAATTCATGGGGAGAGAAGAAAGGCAGTTCTGAATCTTAGAACACTGGTACTAGGATTGATCTTTTGGTTACAGCAAGATTTTGTGTTTAATTGGTTTCCTTTTTAGCAATTTCTATTTTTGTAAGGTAGTTAAGGCTGTTGCTAAGTTGTGGAGCACTGCAGAAGGTAGTTATGTATGGTACAGGAATCTCATTAGATATTATGCACTTGGGGAGTTGGCCTTGTAGCACTTGCAAATAGTCAATGATGTATCTATAGGTCATTGTACTTCCATTTTAAATTGTTAGCTCTCTTTGTTACTTTGTTATTCTATTTTATTCCAGTCTTAATTACTGTTTTCTTTAGCATATACACCCCATATTTCAATCAGTATATTCTTATCAATACTATTTAAGAATATAAAGGGCTACAGATACCTAGGTACCACACTGTGACGCATGCATTCTCAGCAGCTGTATTGTGATGTGTTGTTCAGACATTCTTTGTTTGACTTCGTAGACTTCTAAATTTTCAATATTACTAGCAGTGAGCATTTTTTTTTTCCAGAATGCAGGCACAGGTATTGCTTATAAGCCCAGAGAAAAAGCAGATCAAGATATCTTCTAGTTCAACTCCAGTAATTTTTTTTTTGCTGCAGTTGCTCCTTCTATGTCTGGTGAAAACCTATTTTTATTATTCTAATTAGTAGTTAAATGCCAGTGTGGAACTTTTTGAATATTAATTTTATTCCTACATTCATTTTTTTCATTCAACTCTAATACCTTAGAAGATTCTGATGTTCAGTGCAAGTTAATTTCCTTTTTTTGTCTCATACGTAATTTAACCTCTTGCTTAACATCTTCTCAAAAGGGTGATATTGAAGGCTTGATTTCTCTCTCTTTTTAAGACATAAGGCTAAAGAAAATACCTTTTGCTTTAAAAGCAGGTAATACAGGCTTTGGTTTTAACATGGTTTCCTTCCTTCAGATGTGAGGAAAATAAGTTTTATGTTGAATGCATTTGTTGGCTTCACTTTACAGAAGACTTCCTAAGTGTAATGGGATGACCTCTTGTTTGGAATTGGAATCCATTCCAGGTCATGATTTTTGACCTGGTAAAACTAGTCTTCATCCCAATTAGCTGATCACTGTGGCTTTAGTCATATCCTGTGCACCTCAAATACAGGAAATTAGGGGTGTGGTTGAAGACTTCAATCTAGTTAAAATATGATAACTGCAAATACCTATTTTTTCTTTGCTGCAGCATGACGCCTCTCCAAGCCTACTTTGAGATAGAGTGGCAGTTTGTAAGTGTGAATTCTGGACTAAGAACAACACATTACAGATTGTAATTCTGAATTTGGAGTTATGTTGTATAATTAAAATAATGATATCTTCTTTCTTGAATTGCTGGTATCCCACCATTAACACTAAATCAATGCTCTAAAACACTTGCAGAGCAGCTTCACACCCTCTTTTACATCCCCACAAAGTCAAAATGGTGTTTATGAGAAGGAGTAGAAACTAATCGAGAACTATCTGGTATGTTCTGGCAATACAAAGGAGTTGGTGCAGAGGTGGATTTAGGGGAATTCTTCAGAAATGATCAGTGTAAACACATTGAGGTGTAGTGTTGAGGTACTCTGAGACAAATTTGCTTGTCCGCAACATGCAGTGAGTTGGGAATGATAGTGTTACTGCTAGATTGTAGCCCTTAAGGCCCTCGGTTTTGAGCCTTTAAAATCTCTGCCATATTAGCTAAAAATTGAAGTTGAGAACAAAGGAAATAGGAGGTACCTCTGCATGCGTGAAAGTCTTACCTTTTATTAAGGAAAACTGCAGAGATGAGAATTGCATGGTAGCAGCTTTAAAAGTCATAACTTTTTTTTAAAAACAAAAACAAAAAACTTCTGTTTACATACTATAAAAGGTAGAGGTGAATCCTGCATTGTCTAAAAATAATGAAGGTAGTCTTTTTTGTAGAAAATGTGATGGGCAAAGTCAACAAAACAATGCTTTGCTGCTTGTCCTATCATTATGAAATATGCAGCAGTTCAGGAACATTTAAGTACCAGATTGTGTTTTCATCCAGGAATACTTTAATTATAGTAAGGTGAAGATTTGCTGTTTTCTTGTCTGTTTAAACCATTGTTTTTATTATTGCTGTGTCTTGGGTTGCTCTGGGGTTCTATGAAGTCATGGTTTTTTTCCCTCAGAAAAAATGGCTGAGTAAGCAGATGTCTGGGATGGTGTGAATGAACTTCAGGTGCTGTGGCTGAGCTGAAGAGTATTTGATATGTGCTTAGTGCTTGAACTTTCAGGTTGCTTTGAGTAAAATGCATGGCTTTCCACCTTGGCGGTGATTATTTATGCTGACATTCTACTTGGTTCTGATGCTTACAATTTCACAAGAGAAGAGCATCTTCTCCAGGCATGTTTTTTTCCTATATTATGTATAGAACTTTGTAATGTAAAGTGTATGCTATTAATGTCAAGTTCTTGTTTAGGTTCATTCAACTTCTTAAATTTGTAGAATATTATCGTAAATGTGTGGGTCACTTACCAAGATTAGAAAATATTAACCAATACAGATATTCAGTGCTATCTTACCATTCAGAAATACGTGAAAAATGTTTAAGAAATGAAGACAGTGGTAAGTGCTCAAAAAAAAAAGTTCAGAATTGCGTAACTGTTTATCTAGTGATAGGCAGTGCAACTTGAATGTTGCAACATGCCAATGTCAAAATTTTGCTAAATATTGCACTGTTACCCATCTTGGCAATAGGTCACTGAGTCTGGGGTACAAGGAATCGAGTATTTTCTCCCTAATTCTGTCTCTGGAGGACCTGATCAAGGAGTACTTGTCTGCTGTGAAGGCTGCTGAAAGGCTATACTCCTTCCTTTCCATAGGGAAATGTAGGGGAGCTGCTGGCAGGGGGTCCTGTCGGTTTTGGAAGGAGACCTGACAGGGAGTTGGGTGAAGTGGCTGGGCAAGTTGCATCATCCCAGTGCTCTGGAAAAAGATGGGGAGAGGAGTAGAACCAGCTGAAGGTTGCACAGGGTGGTGTGTGATCCAGTACAAGGTCAGTGCTGCTGGTAACCCAGTTCAGTGTATTAACATGGGCTGTTGCTTTACCCCTCTGTAGGAAATGATTTACAGTAGAGATTGGGTTATGCATTATAAGATGTCATGGTAACTTGTTTTCTAGGATTTTTTTTTCCCTGCTTTCAGGTGCCGTAACATTTGTTTTAACAGGCAAGTACACTGCTTAAGCAATCCAGTGTAGCCATTGTTAATGGCAGGACTCGAATGGGCTCAGCAGTTCATGCAACAGTATTTCATAAGCTTTGCTTCAGAACATTAAAATATTTCAATCGCTACACTAACATTCTTGTGTTGTAGGATTTAAATAGATTGATATTTGCAAGTTGACCTGGAACAGTCTTTTTCCATCAGAGTAGCCGTCTGATGTAAGCATATGACCATATGTGTAAGATATCAGAGTGATTTAATTTTTCAAAAGCTGAGGAAGTGACAACCCTAATGCTGCAAGCAATGCCAGTCTAGTCCCTGTCAACATGAAAGTTGCATACCTTCGAAGATAAAAACAAATCTGTATTCTTTGTGCAGGGCTTCCAGTGTGGCAAGAGAATATGGGAGTAGAAAGCATTCTAATTAAACATTTTTTCCTACAGAGGTGCTGTAGGTGTCTACCTTTCTCTGTCAAAAGAATCACTATAAAAGCTTTCATGGATTCAGGTGGCTAATGCTTCTGTATGTGTATTAGGGGAGTATTAATAATGCTGAGAATGTTTTAACACCTTCAAAACATCCGGTGAGTGTCACTGCATTAAAATGAACTTAAGTCAGACTATCTTAAAATAAAACTAGGTTTTTAGTGTCTACCACAAGTCAGCAGTGACCTATCTTTAGCACTAGGCACAGCATGAGTGGAAACTGTCATCTGAGATTGACTTTTAATGTAAATATGTCTGCAAAATGATTTAACTGCTACTCATGCTTTAATATGTAAAGCTCTGTGCTCTACAGGATACTTACCATGATAGTGTTTTCTTCTCCCTTCCCCCAGTGTTGAATGAATCCCATTGAATTTCTTGCGTTTTCATCATTAAGTATGTGTTGCTGGCCCTTTCCTTGTTTGAAATAGTTACTGTGGTGGAAAACCTGGATAGTACCTAGGAAAAGAGATATGGGACAGGGGGGAGGACCATCATTCTCCAGCTAATGGATAGAATGGAAACTTGGACACAGCAGCATGGTTCATTCCAATACCCAGTATTTAATGGACTGATTAGATTTTAACTTCCAATGTTCCTTTCCTAAACTTTAAAATCTAATGCTGTGTAAACAATTCTGAATATATGCTACAGTTCTTTCGAAATACTTTGTGCTTGGCTTAGGAAAACAAAACCACAAGGTAGTATGCTGCTTAGCTGTTGCATTAGCTTTGAGAAAGTATTAAGAAAACTGACCCTAAAATGAATGTGACTTGTTCACGTGGCTCTTCCATCAGTATTATAATACTGACACATACTTCAGAATATTTTGGATTCAGCATGCATTATACATCGGTATGTGTACATACATAGGTATTTATTACTGTTTCTGGGAGCCTTGTAAACATCTTGGGTTATAAAACAGATTGTAGCTTTATGTATTCTTTTGTCATTCCAGTAATATGGTAAGGTTTTTTTTAAAAAAAAAGGTTTTTTGGGTAGGTAAGCTGGTGATTAAGAGACCTGAAAATCTTTGTGGAGACTAACCCCGAAAGTTGCTTCTATTTATGTTTCTGATATCCTCTTGATTTACAAATTTACTTTGGTATGCGTTTGGTGTCTGTTCTGAGAACAAACTAACAACCGGCAATGTGATGATATGATTAACAGGTTCTTGTGTTATTTTAAAATTACCTTTTTGATGCTATATTTAGCTGGTGCCTCTTCATCAAATTGCCGTTGTCTGCAACTTCTATGTAGGCAGTTTCAAAAAAAAAAAAAAAAAAAAAAGACAATCTGTGTCTCATAGGTATCCATTCAGCTTTTAAAGGCACAATACAGTTTCTTGCATGTACTTAAACTCGACTTGTTTCAAAAGGCTTTTGCAGATAATGTTTGGCAATTACTAATACCAGTCAGTGTAGTTTGCGTTCTGCTTGTGCTTTATTTCTTGTCTTTTTTTTCTTTTTCAGGCTAAAGAAATTTTGACAAAAGAATCTAATGTACAAGAAGTGCGATGTCCAGTCACAGTCTGTGGAGATGTCCACGGACAGTTTCACGATCTCATGGAACTTTTCAGAATTGGAGGCAAATCACCAGACACAAATTATTTGTTTATGGGGGACTATGTTGACAGAGGCTATTATTCAGTTGAAACGGTCACATTGCTTGTAGCTCTTAAGGTAACTTTTCCTCAACTGTATGATTCTAAATGACACTTATAACTACTTTGCTCTTTTAAGAATATACTATGCTTATTTTATAGATAAAATGAAATGCTAGCTTTCTTACTTTTCTAAAATATTTCTGAAAATATAACTTTCAGGTGCAAGCATATATAACTTTCTAAAATAAGTTCTCTGTATATATATGTGTGTGTTACTTAGGCTAGTATAAGTAAAGAAAGATACACAAACTTTGCATTCTAAGAAATATAGAAATAGCAGCTTTTTCAAACTTACAGACCTTGCCTTACCAAGCAAGGAATGCTGCATGGTTGTAGTGGGTGTAGATGTTATGCTTGGAAAGAGAAGCATAAGGCCTGTGGGATAAAAGAGCTGAAATATTTTAAGGATAAAGAATTAGGAGTTCTGCAAATGAGCTTCCACTATATACACAAGCACAAATGTAGTGTGTGTGTGTGTGTGTGTAGATATATAAAAAACATGGGAAAGTTTGCAATTCATCTCCAAGTACATGATATTAAATGTATTATTCTATTTCAGAGAGACATTGTAATTGAATCTTTATCCTTAAAAATATTTTTTGCTGCTTTATTGGCTTAACAAAGGGGAGAAAAAGCAAACTTGTTTTTTGGGGGGCTGGGGATATAGAATGGACTGGGCAGGGGTATGCCTGTTTTGCTGCCTCTAAAATAACGTGTTACGTTTAGGTCCGTTACCGTGAACGTATCACAATCCTTCGAGGGAACCATGAAAGCAGGCAAATCACACAAGTATATGGCTTCTATGATGAATGTTTAAGGAAATACGGAAATGCAAACGTTTGGAAATACTTTACAGATCTTTTTGATTATCTTCCTCTAACTGCCTTGGTGGATGGCCAGGTATGTTGAAGTTTAGAAATTAAATGTCACCAGTTGTAAAGGTAGCTGTTACTTTAAAGCTGTTAGAACACTGTATTAACTTTGCAGTTTTTCTTCTAATTGTTCAGTAGCTAAAATAGAGTAAATGGATTGGATAAATTCTCTCTGTATGCAACTCTTTCAGATTTTCTGTCTACATGGTGGTCTCTCTCCATCGATAGATACACTGGATCACATCAGAGCACTTGATCGCTTGCAGGAAGTTCCCCATGAGGTACTGAAAAAAATAGACTGTCTAAACTTGTGGTAGGACTCATGGTTCAGTGTATATCTTAATACATATGCAGGTTGAAAATGAAATTCAAAACAACTTAGCAGTATGAAAATGCCTATCTTCCTGTTTAGTTTTCTGAAGGAAACTTAAGAGGCATGTTCTTGCCTAAAATAAGAAACATTAACATAGCTGAGATCTCAACAACTAGGAGGTGAGAATGACTTTTTCACAGATTCTCCATTAACTTCCTAGTAGTATCTCAGGGGTTATCTGCAGTAGTTGTAGTTGATAGCCATTCTGTTCATTACTGTCTTAATGAGATGGTGTAGTAGGTTTGTTCAGCAGCACATGTGTTGCTTTTGATTATTTTCATGTTTAGTTTCTGAAATAACTTGCATTCTTACAGGGTCCAATGTGTGACTTGCTATGGTCAGATCCAGATGATCGTGGTGGCTGGGGAATTTCTCCTCGAGGTGCAGGCTATACATTTGGACAGGATATTTCAGAAACCTTTAATCATGCTAATGGCCTTACATTGGTTTCAAGAGCTCATCAGTTGGTAATGGAGGTAAGCAGTGTCACTGTCAAACTCTGGGTTCATTGGTTGATGCATTAATGCCATGTTTGGTATGTGTAAGATGTGCACGTGGGCTTCTGTGACAACATCTCATGATACAGGTGAGAATCTTCCTGAAACTCTTTATTTTGAAACTGTCGATTTCCTACTATGGGTTTCGCACTATCGGAGCTTCTCAACTTGGCAGTGGAGCAATTTCTTTTTCTTTCAAAAAGTTACCATGACATCACAAACTAGACTTTATTAGCAACTCTGGTATTACACTTCTATGCAGGTAGAAGGGCTGTTAGTGTTCAGTCTCTTGTTGGGAAGATACACCCAAGCATGTGTGCCTTAAAGACATCTTTATCCTCTTTAGGTATGGGCTTTTTGCCCTTAGGCTTCAGTTACACTCTTGACAATTAGTATTTTTAAATGTATCTGGGTTCTGGTTTTGACTGCAGCTTAAAATTGCAAGTGGGTTGTGCATTTTAGAATTGCTTTTACAACAGCAGTGCAACCAAAAAATCTTTCTGTCCATTTCAATGAGCTGAGCTTACGCTTGCTAATAAGCAACATGCATGGGCTATTTTCCCTACTCTTTTCCTTTCAATAAACGAAGACTTACCCTTGATGTTCTTTTTAAAATGGTGCTACAAATGCTACTGAGGATTTTGCACATGTAATAACCTATTAAAATGATTTTATATTAGGTAGAACAATGTGGCTGTCATTATCTTCTCCTCTTCATTTTCCTGTGCCCTCTCTCTCTCCAGGGATACAACTGGTGCCATGATCGGAATGTAGTAACAATTTTCAGTGCTCCAAACTATTGTTACCGTTGTGGCAATCAGGCTGCAATTATGGAACTTGATGATACTCTAAAATACTCCTTGTAAGTATCTTTAAAGATGAGATTCATGCTGAATGTGGTTGTTAGGACAGTTGTTCTAGCAAAATACCATTCAATTACTGTGTTCAGGTGTGTTTCTTCCCTATATATTCTTGGAGATTAAATGAGTATAAAACTGTCAGATTAGTCACATCTAAAATGCTACAGACCACCAAATCTGTGGAAGTGTTGAAATCTCTTGCTTGTTGAATTAGTGTGTATTCTTACTGAGTTTAGTGAAATTCTGTAGAAGTCTGAAGAAGAATTTGTAAGTAGGACAACCCTGTCATGTTTGAGATGATGCCAGTCTAGGGCAAGAAACAGTTCTTCAGACAAGGATTAATTCCTTTCCAATCAATAGTTCTTTGGTAACAATCATAAAACTAGTTTAAAATACAGGGATTAAAAGTACTTACTATCAGGAGAAGTGGAAGAAATTGTGCACTTGTTCTAGGAAATTTTTTGTTTGAAAAACTGACCTATATGTTAACACCATTGCTAGTGTGATCACATAGAAAATACATGAATGCAAACAGAGCTGTTGCAGTTTCATTAATGTTGGTGCTTTTTTCAGTTTGCAGTTTGATCCAGCACCACGTAGAGGTGAACCGCATGTTACTCGTCGCACCCCAGACTACTTCCTGTAAAGAGATTTTAGACCTGTACAGTATTGCCATGAACCATATGTTGACCTAAAGAAAATGGGAAGAGCAACAGTAACTCCAAAGTGTCAGAAAATATTTAACATTCAAACTTGTTTTCACATGGACCAAAAGACGTGCCATATTCAAATACAAAGCCTCTTGTCGTCAACAACTGTGACCACTTTAGAATGAACCAGTTCATTGCATGCTGAAGCAACATTGTTGGTCAAGAACCCAGTTTCTGGCATAGCGCTATTTGTAGTTACTTTTGCTTTCTCTGAGAGACTGCAAATAATAAGATGTAGACATTAACACCTCGTGAATACATTTAACTTTCCATTTAGCTATAGCTTTATTCAGCATGACTGTAGATAAGGATAGCAGCAAACAATCATTGAAGCTTAAAGAACATTTTTAAAATAAGTACCAAGGCCTCATATTTGTTCTGAAACTGTTTGTTTGTTTTATTTTCAGGGAATACTGTTTAATTTAATTGTATTGATTTTTTTTGTCTGCACTCAGTTCCCATTCCCATTCTCTGCCCTACCATATTGTCCTTTGTAATTGTCCAAGCATAGTGAATTACTTTGAACAGAACTGTTTTTTTCTGTAAAACAATGTTACTGCAGGAAAGAGCTGCAGTGTTTTTCATAATAAACTTGTGAACTAAGTATGGAAAAATGTCAAATTCTAATTGCATCTTAGGTCAGATCTGGTTTAATAAACTAGCACTTTGCTTGATGAGTTTTATAAACCCATCAATTTCCACCTTAAGGTAACTAAAAATGAGAAGTTCAAGTATGCTGAGAAACTGATTTACTGAATTTTATCCCAGGGAGCTGTCTGGTCACCTGCTGTCAGTGATGTGAGGATCAAGCTGGTTTGTTACTGGAATGTTGTTTAGTTTTCCCTCTTGGTGCTCTCTTCAAATATTCAGAAATAGACATTATCCTATATTCTTCTCTGATTATTGAAGCTTTTTTCCAAGTGTAAAGCTAAGATTGAGATATTTCCAATGTAGGTGCTAATACTGGATTTTTTTTCTGGAAAAAAAAAAAACAAGAATAAATCAATTTTCTAAATATTGAAGGAATAACTTGAAACTCAATAGTATATGTATTGCCCGAGCTTCCATTTTGAAACATAATGACATGGTTTATATTTCTGTTTAAGATTCTTTTACTTATTTCATGATTTGAATCCTGATTTATTTTAGTTAAAATGGTATAGAAATTTGAAAAGTTTGCGTTTCTAAAGCTTGCACTCTTATTGGGTGTATCTTCAAGAGACTTTGCAGGCTGTTTTGATGGAAGACTCGATATTCGTATTGCTTTTGAAACTTTATTACTCCCTTGGGCACAACGTAGACTTTGCTACAGGAAGGTTATTTAGCTGTATTTTGGAATTAAGCACTGTAAGCAATTTTGTGTATGTCTAGGTTACAGATTAAAAACATGGAGACATTATTGCAGACACACAGACACACTCTGGGTGCTTTCTTGCTTTTCTGCTGAAGGAACTGCTTCATTCCCTAATTTGTAATGAAGTTGCTTAGAAAAAGAGTGGTGCTTCTTTGTTCCGTTTCTGAAAATGCTGAGTGTTTACTTCTCTTAACCAAAAAAAATCTGACTTGTCCTGCAGGTTGGGCTCCAGACTACTTCTCTGGAGCCCTTCAGTCTTCTAAAGCTTGATCTTTTAAAGGAAGAAGCACCTACTAAAAATAGGTGCATTTGAGATCACCTTTTTTTAGTATAACAGGAGCTTTGCTTTGATCACTCTTTAAAAAAAAAAAAAAAAAAAAAAAAAAAAAAAAGAAAAAGTCGTCAGTTCTTCACTGTAGAAAATAGTTCACTCTAAATTGCTTTTGCTTGCCATTGTCTGTATGCATAAATATTTTTGTGGATAGAAGTTTGTGTCTTAATTGACACCACTCCTTCAAGAGCAGTTGCTTTGTCCCATTTTCTGTTTTCCTTGTTACTTCAGTAGGTCTGACTCATCTTTTCCAGTGGGTCAGCATGTAAACATGTAAACAGACAGTTTGTTACACTTCTCTGCTCAATGCAAGCAATTTTTAATGAAGTCAGAGGAAACTGTGCTGAAAGTCAATCCAATCTCTGCACTCTGCTTTTTTCCACATAATTGTGTTTGGATTGGCTGCTTGAAGATCTCATGGAGAATATGGCACTGAACAATGAATTTTCACTTGGATGGAGTTTGGCAACAAGCATTCCTAACAATTTGAAAGCATATCTAGAAAATGCTGAAGGAGCAGGTTTCTTCTCCTTCAAGAATAGAAGGAGAATTTAGGTGGTAATATTTCTTCAAGTAAACATAACTGTCTTGTTTCTTGGTAGCAGATTAAGTAGAAGAGCCCATTCATGTGCAAAGCTTTGCTCCCTTTAAACTGATGACACCTATGGCAGAGAAACCAGCACATGTAGGGTTTGTATTTCTCTGCTAGAGGTCCTTTTTTGATGGTTAATTAGTTTTCTTCTTCAGTGCAAAGAATAAATAATTCCATGAAAGGTGAATAGGGGCAGCTAGAAAGCCAGTATTATGGTAGCTGGTGTTGTGGGTTTTCTTTTTTAAAGAGGTTATTCTAGTTTTGAATGAGGGCTAACATTTGGTTTTAACTTGTCTGAAAGCAGCTTTCAATAAAACAGGATACTCTTCTACAGACCGATGTAAGCATTTACAGTGCCTTTTACCTTTCAAAATTGGCTGATACTGGAGAGGCAAGGGAGACTTTCAAGACTTCAGTATTGCATTTTACTTAACTCGACGTCCTGTGATCTGGACGTGTATGTAAATTCATGTGTCAGACAAGTAGATGTCTTTCATTTGTGGACACCTGCCCTTCTGGATTAAGGAGTCATCTAAGTTAAAAACAGTGAAGTTTTAGTTACATGTACTCCTTACAGGAAACCATTCAATAACTCATTGAAAGAAAAACTGGAAAGGATCTGGAATGTATTTCCCTGTCTTTTTCCTTCTTTGTGTTCTTTCTGCAAGCTTCTTTCCTGTCTCCTGTAAAACTTGGAGCTGTTGCCTCCTTCCCCTGCCTCCTGCTTCTCATCAGGTTCTAGCCAGCAGCCCTGAATTGTTTTTCTGCCGGTGAATCCAAGCAAACTGCTGTAGTGTAACCTGTTCTGCAGCGCTCATGAGAACTGGGTTGGCAGCTGCAACAGCACGTGTCGGGATATGTAAATATGCATTTTCCCCAAGGTAAATCAGTGCATATGTTTGTCAGTTCATGCTAATATCTGATTGCTTTAAACTGCTGGCCCTTGCACACAAGTCGAGGGTCACTGCCGTGAATGTTTTGGCAGCGTTACCCGTTCTAGGTTTTCTAATATTTCTGGAAGGATTTTTGACATGCAGACACGTGAGAATGAACAGAGCCAGTTAACTTATTACTCTCTCTTCTCCTGGATGATAACAGGATAAATTCTGCCTTGGGAAGAAGGCGACAAGAGCATGTATGTGTTCCTGAGGAAAGCTTTCCCGTTTCGTCTCACTGTTCCAATCTGGTTGCTGTCAAAGTCTTATTTGAAAACATTTACAGGTTTCTGGCTTCTTAAAGTTACAATTCTTGTTAGCCCATGTTCCGAGTTTCCAGTGACTTTAAAGAGTAAACCTTGAAACACTGACATCTAGTTTCATAAAATAATTGTGTGGTAAGACTATCCTGGGCCTAATTGCTCTGTCAACTAGCAATTCAGCCTTAATCGTACAAGCAAAGCATTTCCCCATGCAAATACAAAAATAAAGCTAAAACACCAATGTTAGGTTTATTTGGCACTTTTCATCGTGGTTCAGTAAATAGGCTACAATTCTTCCTGTAACGGTAATGTGTTTCAAGTGTTAATAGTATGGGAATAAAAGACTAGATGGTGGTGGAGGGGAAACAGGGATGTAAGAAGCGAACAGGGCTGCAGGATAAATGTACTTGCAGAGACTACAGTCCGTGCAACTGCTTAGCAGTGACATTTTTATTGCAACTGTACAGGTATGTAATTAGACTTGTATGTCAGGCCCACATAGGTTGAGGCAAACCTACATGACAGAAATGTCTCTAGCACTCTGCAACCACATCCCTGGGTTACAGAAACACAGATTGTTGAGCAAAAGTGCATTTAAGCAGTGAATTAAAATTCTTGTTGAATGCCTGTGCTGTTTGCTAAAGGGATTGTTCTAGAGAATTAACAATTCTTTGTGAGTTTCAGGAGAAAACAATTTGAAAGCAGATTAAGTTTTAAGCAAAGATTTGAGTGGATTGTGTAGAAGTATCTTTCAGTATATGTGAATAGGCATAAAAAAGCCACGCAGAGTAAGCAGTTCATGACTCTGCCCGCTGCGGTTTTCCAAAATGTTATTTTGGTGCTCTAATTCACTTGGCTGTGTTCCTTTTGGATGAGAATGAAGGCAAGTTGCTCTCTTGAGCAAGGGAGCAGAGTTCTTTGGCATATGTTCAGGAAGAAAAGGCTGAAACAACAACTCTGGCTTAAACCAAGCAGTGCTTCATGTTCCAGCCTTTGAAAACCTGTCCTATGGCTTAAAAGCATCATTACTCTAGATGGGGCGAGCTACAGTTCTTGATCTCATAGTTGTAAATGGAACCGATCTGGGATGAAGATTAAACTGATGGCCTATCCCATATAAAACATCCATCACATAGTACCTGAATACTACTTGTGTATAATTAGTCAACATGAGGGAAAATACTTGAGAGAAAATAAAAAAGACATAATTACATCTTTAGTGCTGTTAGTACTGCAGCGGGCTGCTAGAGAGGCTATGGAGTATCTGTCCTTGCAGCCTTCCAAACTGGGCTCAGCAGAGTCATGGCTGAGCTGGGACTGCTGCTGTTTCTAGCAAGAGATTGGGCTAAATGACTTCCTGAGGTCTCCTCCAAGCAACGTTTCTGTGATAAAACAAAATCCTACTGGGTTATAGTATACTTGAATTAAAATGTAGTCTTATTGTGGTAGCTTGCTAATCAAACTGAAGCTGTTAAGACTTCTTGATTTGTAAAACATGTAGAAAACAAAGGGGGAAAAAAGCTCAAGTAACTTCAGAGGGATTTCAGTCCCTTTTTGCTCAGTGATGGCATCGTGCCAATTTATTCTGCTTTGGGGTGCTGAGAAGGGAGCAATGGTGCAATTAAAGGTGAGTAGCCCTGATGACAACTTGTGGGCAAGTGCTTTTCATGAGGTAAGTGTAGATTTTTGCAGATACCTGGGTCATTGCATAAGGTTGTGTAAATCAAATTAAATGTTTGCTGTTTGGGCCTGTCACATGCAAATGTCTTGCTCATCTGATTTTCCTCATACTGAGTTGTTGCTTCTAGATAAGGTGTCTTCTGGATTGTGCATTTAAAATGAAGCGCTGAACTAGCACATGGGGATGTGCAGTTCAAACTCACAATCTCATGGTCGATTTGGACTGAAAGGCATTGACATGAGGAGGAAAGAAAACTTAACCATACAGTTCTTCATCAAAGAAAACATACTTTACAGTAGATTCTCTTCCTTTTGTTTTTTAATATGTTTTGTACTTTTGATGCTCATTTGACAGTTGAAGTTCAGTGAGTTGATACGAATTTCCTTGAAGTTAATGCTCACGGGGCCCTTCTGCATTCCCTGCCTAAAGGAGACGGCAGCGTCTTTGCCAAGGATGCTCACATCCTTCAATTTCTTTCTATTTCTTTGGAGATTTTTTTTTCTGTATTTATTTTTCCATCTTTAACTCAGTCATCTCACTTTGGAAAAAGTGGGTCCAGAACCCACTGAAGCCCTTTTTTTTAAAAAAAGTTGTGATTTAGCCTGACACCTGAACTGCAGCATGCTTATATCTCATGAAATTTCCTTTGAAATACCAAAGCCCTCGCACTTTATTGTCCATGGCATCAGTACCAGCCCAAGTTCTGTTCCCACTATGTAACCCTAGAAAGAAAACCTGATTTCACTAATACCACAATAGGTTATCAGGGATATTCACAATTTTATAAACAGCCACTTAGGGTAATTCTCAACTTAAAGCAAGTCTATTTGTATTTTTACTCGGCTCATAGAATAGTGGGAATGTTCTACCGTTCCTTCATGGAAGACTTCCCTTTGTTTGCAGCAGCTTTTTGCTGACGGCTCCGTATGTTCATTACGCTCATCTGCTATATCCCCTGGCAGAGACAACTCCAATTGCTGCATTGGAAAGGAGAACCCAGAAACAGGGCATGGATTTCAGTAACGGGAGCTGCCCTGATGTGCAGGGTCTCCCCTCTCTGGAGAGAAGTCCCTGAGCACCATGGAGGGGACAGTGATCCAGGGACTTGCCCGGAGCGTTTCCAGCGCTCCCTCCGGCACCACTCCCGGTCCTGCTCCGGCAGGAATGAGGCCTGGCACCATCTCGTGGCTGTGCTTGTATCAGGTGCTGCTCCTCTGCCTCGGTGCCCTTGCCCATCTGCTGCTCAGGGGCCCTGAGGAGGAAGATCACAGTGTTTCCCCTCTGCAGAAAAGCTCTTTCTACCAGAAAATATCAACACTGAGATCTGTGTTTTTACAGTGAACCAGTCCTCATTTTTTCCTGTTGATATGCCTTCTGGTTTTTGAAAACATTCCTGTTTTTATTCCTGAACAAGGAGCATGTTTTCCTGCAAGTCCTATCTCCCCTTTGTGTGGATTAAGTTCGTGTTGAGCTCTGACTCTTGCCTTCTCCCTTCCTTTCTGGCATATTCCACCTTGCTGTCCATGGATCTTGGGACTCTTGAGTTTGCAGGTCTGCCTTCTGTTCAGGATTTTATGAGCTTGGTATCAGAAGAATAAAGCTGAGATTCTTTAAGCCTGGTTCTGAGGCTTTGACAGCCTTGTGCCACACTCTGAATATTAAAAATAATCTTTTTTGCATTGTGTGAGCTCCATTGACTGTGAATTGCCAACAAAAACCAGTTCCTCTGCCTGTAAAAATGGATTTGGGGGCAGAGCCTTTTTTTTTTTTTTACCTAAGAGAAACAGCACTAAGAATAGAAGCCAGGGTTTTGGAGGAAATGCAGAACCCTCTCCATGAGGCTGCGCTCGTCCCTAGCACTGTGTCCGGGAGAAATCCCTTCCCCCTGCAGCCGCCGTGCTCGGGGATGTAGGTCAGCGCCGCGCGGATCTGATCAGTGTTAAATCGAGCTCATCCTCCTCTGGGTTGCTCCAGTCCTCTCAGGTATTTGCATTACAGCTAAGCTTCCCTCATCCCCTTTCCAGATCTGGATTCTCTGTGGTAAAAGGCCTTTAATTTTAATCTATCTGTGGCTGATACGGAGCACGATTATCTACGTGGCTCAGAATGGCAAATATTAGGTTCAGGATTATTTGCTTTGGGAAGATTACCGATCCATCTAACAATGGAAACTGGTGCTCCCACCCTCTGAAAAGGCTCCTTATTGGCCTTGCAGCGGGATGGATCTTTTGGGTTATTAATATTGACTCACATTACCTTACCAGTCAGCTCCGCAGCAGCACCTTCTTTTTCAGGGCAAACACGACGAGCATCCTGGCTAGCTTGGGAGGTTCATTCCGAGCTATGTAGGGC
This sequence comes from Tinamus guttatus, assembly GCF_059628265.1. Classification (NCBI taxonomy): domain Eukaryota; kingdom Metazoa; phylum Chordata; class Aves; order Tinamiformes; family Tinamidae; genus Tinamus; species Tinamus guttatus. Next base: position 2,039,211 of record NW_028289244.1, on the reverse strand, counting down.
ACAGTGGGAGGCAGCCGTCAGCGCGATCGTATCTATGACAATTTTACACCCCTTTTAGGGTGTGTGTTGTTTTTGTCATTAACTTTCCCAGACTTCTCATTCAACAGCAAAATTCAAAGGCCACGTGGATGGGATTTTATCTGTCACATCTTTAGAGCAACTGTACCAAATACAAAGCTCATGACCAGTATCACTCTAAATTTGTAACTCATTCATAGATTGTAATTAAACATGGGATTTAGCTTTCTGCCTGCTCCCAGATTTGTTTAGATTTGTCTTATGTAGAGAGCAGAAATCATTTGTGTTTGGTTCCCAGTCTGAGTGAGCCTGTAATTACCGATGACGAGCTGAATTAGAAACACTGATCTCCAGCAGCATCAGGAATTAGGATTACTGCTCCTGCAGATGCGTTGGCCCCAGACCACCTCCCGCCATCATGCGATCCTCTTAGCCCAGCAGTTTTAATGTAAATGAAAAAGAGCATCCAAGGGAAATGTTTTTAATGCAAATATAGTTCTCAGCATTGCTGTACAAGGAGTGACTGACGGGCAAAGAGGTAAGTGTGGTGTAATCAAAGATCACTTAAGGGTGAGATTGGAGGCTTTTTTTTTGGTTGATTAGGTCCTAATGAATTGTTAGCAGTTTGCCCAGTTACTAACACCAGGATATCTAGGAGCCCCCGTTAGTATCAAACGACTCCTCTGTAAGTGTCACCTGGTGCTTCCAGGTGCTCAGCCAGCTGCTGGGAATTGCGTTTCCCAGGTATCCTAGAGCCCTGCTGGTCCTCTGGACCAAGCTCCTGCTCAAAGCAGGGCCATGCCTGAATTTAGATCCATCCCAACAGCTGGAGCAGGTTGCAGAGTCATCTTCAAGTGCCTCATAACACCCTGAGGCCTGTACTTAGCTTCTCCAAACAGGCAGGTCCTCTCTAGCTCAACGGACTTTGTATAAAAACCTACATAAACGGTATGACACAGTACAAAAATAGCCCTGTTGTCACCCAGGCTCCAAAGCGTTCTTCCTGGTTGAAAATCCAACTTCATGAGCCTGCCCTCGGGCCCAGCTGCCTTCAAGGAGCACCGAAGCACCCCTGCTTTGGCATCGAACACTTCCACTACTTCCATTCTCCTCCCTTGCTGCTTTATGCAAAGCTGCACAGCTCTAAGAACCAAGACTCGGATCTACACTCCGAAATGAGCAAACATTCTGGGAATTTCCTTCGTTTATTAAGTGAAAGGCGTTCTCTGGTGCTGTTTTTAGGGCAAAACAGGGGCCAAGAAGCCAGCGGGGACCTAACACCCGCCCCCCACCCTGAGGGGCCGCGCGCCCCCGCGCCCCTCAGGGCGGGTTCGGCCGTTGGAGCCCGCGCGAGGCCCCCGCGGCCTGTTGCGAGGCTGCCGGCGCGCCTGCCAGAACGGCCCGCCCGCCGCCGCTCCCTGCCGCCTTCTTTCGGCTCCCTCCCATCCTCTAAAGAACCAGCGCGCGGCCGCTTTTATTTAACAACCACCTCCCCGCGCGGCGCGGAGGTCAAAGCTACGGGGTTCGGCTCAGGCGGGCGCCGCGGGCAGCCCGGCGGTTGCGAGGCAGCGGGAGGCGGGTCCTTGGCCCCCCCCGCCCTATAAAAGGCGCCGCCGCAGTCGTGCCCTGAGCGCTGCTGCTGTCGCGTCCTGCTCCGCGCGCCGGAACCGCCGCCTCACGGTGAGGCCCGGGGAGGAGGGATGAGGCCGTCGCCGCTGCGCGGGGAGCGGCGGCCCCAGGGAGCGGCTTGGGCCCGGGAAGGCCGCGCTGGGCACTGGGGGTGTTTGCGACCTGGGGCCTCCCCGCTCATGTGGCCGCTGTCGGCCCCGGGCCCGCGCTGGGGCCGCTGCGCGAGGCCTCGCGGCCTGCCGAGCTCCGCGGTTCAGCCCCCGCCGCGGCTCCGGGCCGTGTTTTTGAGCGGCTCCCGGCGCGTCTCGTTGTTGTCACCTGCTTAGTCACCCTGCGCCCTGTCCCCAGGATTGGGCTGCGGCTCCCCCGAAAGGGGCTGTTTGCCTGCGGAAGACTGGGCTGTGGGGCGAGAAACAACAACATGCGCGTGTTATCTTAGCTGTTACCAATAATAATGAAAAAAAAGGCAATAAACCGGCTTCCTCCTGTCTTATTCGTGTTCCTCACGAGAGCATTAATGCAAATGCTCTTGGGGAGGTTAAACTTGCCGGGGCAGCATCCCCGTCTCGCTGGCTCCGTTGTGTAGCATTATGTAATCCTGGCCCCACAGGAAAGCCAGAGCATCAAGCTAGATTTGCTCTTGAGGGCTCGCAGGGTGTCCCTGCGGGAACAGCTATGTTGGAGCTGAAATCTGCACCCAAGCTTCGCCTTTTCACAGTGTTCTTCAAGCTGCAAACTCAGTGCTCTGTGTTTTTCCCTGATTTTATTTATGTGTGTGTGTATATATATATAATGTACATATCTGGAACACTCATGACTGCATTCCTTCAAAATGTATATCTTAATTAGAAGAAGCACTGTCATATAAGGTTACATTACTGTATAAACATTAACTAGCCCCTGGCTCTGCCAAATGGAAATTAAAGCAATGAGGACTTGAAGCTGGTGTGAGCTGCTTAATAATGCTCCTTGGCTGCTCTCCATGGGCCTGGGCTCCTCGCGGTCCTGCCCAGCTCTGTGCTGCGAGGAGCTGCAGGAGGCTCTCCAAGGGGGATAAGGGGAGTCACCAGAAGGGGATGCAGCTTCCCTCAGGTTCTGTGGGTCAGGTTACAGCTCTAAGGAACTTGTGTGTAGAGATCTTCAGTGTGGCAGGGGATGAATGTATGAAAATGGTAATTCTTTGTACCTGCACTCTTGTCTTTAAAAGTGACTTGCAGGTTATATTTATAAATGTATATTTTAGGGACTTTTAAACAAGCAATTTGGAAAAGAAAGTGCTATTGTCTGCAGCTAAGAAATATTTTGAATAGTTAAAAAAAAATAAAATAAAAAATGCGTTACAGCATGCCTCCTGTTAGTCTGTCTAGATAAGACTTATAAGTTTTTTGTAACCAGGCAGTCATGAACATCGTGCATCCCTCTAGCCAGCTGAGTCAAGCGCGGTGATGGTTACACTTCGATGTGAAGCTTCAGCCAGAGGCTGTAACCTACTGGTTACTGAATCAAGTCTGTTAGTTCTGGTTTTGATTTGTGGAATATCTAGGAATATCTAGGAAGATGCATTTCAGTGAGACTCGACTGCTGTTTTAGCCATGGCATAATCTTCAAAGCCTGCTGCTGTTTGCATTGCAGCTCTTATCACAGTTTTTTCCTAAAAGCGTATTAAAATACTCATTTTAATGTTTCTTAATGCTAAGAAGGTACTGATGTAACTTTCTACTTCATAAAAGTAGTATAAGGTGCTGAAAGCCTTCCTGGTACTGGTATATTGTGCGAGTTCTGTTTTTGTTTTTAATCTCTCCAGAAAGCTAAACGTCCTTCTGAAGGAGAACTGTTGGATCCCAAATAACTGTTCGGTTGACCCTGCTTTGAATAGAGGTTAGGGGCTCCAGCCTGTCTTTGTAGGTCCCTCCCAACATCAAGTATGCTGTGATTTTGTTCCAGGAACTAGAAATTGAAAAATGCTTTTGGATCTGCGTTCAGCTGAGTAATTATGATGAGTACCAGCTGTTTGGATTTGCAAACAAGTAGTGTGCTTGTGTCACATAAAATCAAGAGAAAGATAGCTCTAGTGTTAGACTGCCAAACTATAAGTGTTACTGAGGCTAATCAGTTTTATGGCACTCATGCTTTTAAACTGGAGAGCCTTTTTTTATTGGGTGCTGGACTTCTTTCTATTTAATTCCATAATCATCTGAATTAATGAATTTAGTCCTGTTGATGATCCAAACACTGAATAGTTGAGCATGCATGAGTGACAGTGCACTACTCGCTGCAAGTAACAAGCAATATAAATAAGAAAGATAACTTACAGCCAAGGTAGTTAAACTTTGCTCTATAATGTGCCTGCAGTATGTCGTTCTAAAATAACTGTCCTTCTCTTGTAGATGCCTTCAATTAAACTGCAGAGTTCAGATGGAGAAATCTTTGAAGTTGATGTCGAAATTGCAAAGCAGTCTGTGACTATAAAGACTATGCTGGAAGGTAAGAGGGAGTAGCTGTGAGGACCACCAGTTTGTGGTGAGGTACCAGTGTGTTTGGGGAAGAATTCGGACCAAAGAGGACAAAGTAGTACTGTGCTGAATTGAATTCTGAGGATTATGAAATAGCTTGCTGTCTCATGCCAAAACAGCTGGAACAATCGCTGCTGTAGCTTAAATTTTGTTTTGAGTAAATGTGCGCTCTCAAAAACCTTAAAGTTCGTCTGCCTTGGTAAGTGCAATTATAGGGTGGTTGTTAAAATGCAAATCCTGATTGCTTTGCCTGCTTCAGTGTTGTTAAGCAAACTGAGCAAGCTGTATGTATATTAACACTTACTTAAAAATACAAATGAGTCTCATTGTTTCCACCTCTTTTCTCAAGTGGAATTGGGGGGTGGCCATAAACTAATGCGATCAATAAAGAACTGAAGTGAAACCAGTATTGTGAACTTATGGAGGCAGTTAAATTATTGGAGGTAAATACTTAGCGCTGATCTCTGTCTGACATAAATTTGAGACAAAAGAGCTTGTGGTGGGGGAGGGGAAATCCACCAGATGGCTGCGATACAGAGCAAACTGTGTCTAATCTGGCTAGTGCAAGTCCTCTTTGTTTACTGTTTTTTTTCAGTTTTTGTGTATATTCATGCATTAACAAAAAATCTTTCTGTAAATGTGCTGGAGTGTGAATCCTTCAGGCTTTTGGGGAGACTTAATACATTCAAATGGTAATAAAATAAGGTTAAAGTACTCCATCCGTCTGATATCTTCATTCTGTACCAGCATTTAAACCTTGGTTAATAAGGTGCTGTTGAATATGACCACTAAATACAGGTAGGCTGACCAGGAAGTGTAGCAGGCAGCTGGAACACGTTCCGGGGTGCGGCTCCTGCTGGGTTTCTTGGAGGAGCTGTGGAATGGGCAGTGTTCAGTGACACGCAGGTGCTTGTGAAAGGGAAGCTGCATGTGGTAAAGCACTGTAATCCAGGCACCGAAAGAGCAGTGGGACCTGCTTTTTGCATTGGATACAACAGCGAAGAGGAGCAGGGTTCACGGGTGGGCTTGTGTCGAGCATCATGACCTGACCCTTAAACTGTCAGCTTTCTGGTGAAACTGCCCTTTTGGAGGGGATGGGGCAGAGTGCAGGTACAGCTGGCTAAATTTCAGACATTGCTGGTGTTATTTCCCTACACCAGACAGTTGTGGACAGACCAACAGGTCATTTCTTATGGTGGTATCTGCCATTACTTTTGAAGTACCCATTTGAAATTTCCACTAATCAAGTAGTCTTTAGTGTCAGCATTTTAATCTGTCAGCCTTTGAAATTAGTTATTCCAAACAAAAAATAACACTAATTAATATTCTGCTAGTGACAGCAGTAGTGTACTTCTGTATTTAGGCAAGTCAATGCACTTTTGACTGTTGGAACAAATATGATTAGTTGTGTGGCAGTTGCTCTTAATTCTTAAGTTCATGTTGATGTAAAACTGGCCCATCCATGTGTGTCAATAAATGTCTGTTGTGCAGTTACTCCCTTTCAGAGCTGGTACAGTGTGCTCACCTAGGGCAGGTAGGGTCATATCCAATGACTAGCACATGTGTAAAAAGACTTGTGTGTTCCTACTGCAAGATAGATCCAAAGCACAGAATAAATAGTACATTAGCTGAATCCTAGTTTTTAAGCTTACTTCTCAGTCTAGAGTCAAAATCTAAACATTTCAATTGTCAAGAGGGCAAGCTGACAAAACTTATGCAGTTTTTCTTTAGGATGCTGACAGGCTTTTAAAATGGAAGTTATCAAAGCTTTGCTTTAAGTGCTTTGCTGCCTTAGCTTGTAAACTTACGTGGCTTGTAAAGCTCAATACGGATGCTTTGGAGGCCACATAATTAGCATCTTTATGGCTGCACTGTGTACTGTTCTGCGGGGACAAAACATTGTGCTTGACTCAGCAGCTCTAAGTGCCTATTTAATAATAAATTGAATGGGAGGTCTTAGCTGGAACGCTTGGTTTTAACTCGCGACTTGAAATCCTGAAAATGGTAAAAATACTTATATATTTACCTTCTAATTCTTCAGCACATTTGATTTCCAGAACATGAAACTAGGAAGTTCTACTTAAGCAAGTGATTGCTTAATAGGTTGCGGATATTCAGAGTATATCAACATCTTATTCACTTGGGTAGCCTTGTGAGTTACTCTGCTGCACTGAGGTCAGCCCAAAGTATGTGCAGTGCAGCCGTGGCCCTGAGGCTTTCAGAGGGATCCTGACTTCACTGTGTTAGTGAAGCAGTCCAGCTTGGAGAAAATAAATGGTTTAGCTACTCTGTTGCTTAGTTGTCTTTCCATTTCCAGATCTGGGAATGGATGATGAAGGTGATGATGACCCAGTCCCTCTTCCGAACGTTAATGCTGCTATTTTAAAAAAGGTAAGGTCCTGGAAATGGTAGTGTTGAATGAAAATGTGGAACTAGTGGCAGAGTTGCTGTTAAGGCATATTAGCATTTCATGATATTAAAACACCAATTTTAATTGGATTCTATGAATTGAGGTGGCTGTTCATGAGATCTGAATATTAGGAGAAAAGTTTAAGGAACAGACAGTGGCGAGTGTCACTGGCACTGAGTGCACAGTGTGGGTGTTGTGCTTGTGCTGCAGTTACAGACTGTAAATGCTTGCCTGTGTTAAATTTAATAATAGGCCATGGCTGCTCTTCGGTCAAATGAGGAAAGCAAAAACAAGAATATTGCTCTATTCTGAGATGCTTTTTGCTCTGTAGTGGAAAGCTTTGAGCCAAAGTAAATGCTAAAATGAATTGGGATAAGTACAGGGTTAAGAATTATTTTCTAGTGAAAATGTGCATAAATAACTTGGCTTCTGAAGTTGTGGTTTAGTTTGGCAGAATGCAAGAGGACTTTCCTTGGAGCTGATCCCTTGTCCTTTTAATTATCAGGATGATGAGACAGTGTAAAAATAAATACAATTCAAGTAACGTGGAAACATGCAAAGTTTTGTCAGGTGTCTTTTGTGCTGGAGTAAATGTGTCCTGCTGATGTGCTGCACCACTCCATGATCTTTCCATATGTAGTATTTTGCTTAACAAGAATTACTTGTTTCTTGTTCAGCAGACAGTTTAAACACCTCAAAATGAGGTTAAAGATTCATTTGCACACTGCCCTGTGTATTAGCCAGGACCTTTCCATCAGCAGCTACCTTTAGGATCCTAAGTAGCTGCTGTCTCCAGTGGGATTCTTCAAGGCCTGTGCATTCCAGGATTGGAATATGGAAGCTTGACTCTTCCAAGACCAAAACCGGATAAAGATAATAGAGCATGCTAGTACATCACTTCTGTAATACTAATCTAGAGAAAAAGGTGCAGTTCTTCTAAATCTGGAGTTGTGTTTGCATGTTAATGGTAGAATCTCTGGGATCAAACTTTTAATATTAATATCAAAATCAGGTGATTCAGTGGTGCACCCATCACAAAGATGATCCACCTCCTCCTGAGGATGATGAGAACAAAGAAAAAAGAACAGATGACATCCCTGTGTGGGATCAAGAATTCCTGAAAGTAGACCAAGGAACACTCTTTGAACTGATCCTGGTACGTGTGTTCAAGAAGTGTCAAGACAATATCTGCCCTCCACTTGTCTGCTTTAGTCATTAATACTTTTTAATAGTTTCTTACGGGGAGGATGTAGCAGGGGGAGGAGGGACACGTAGTTTTGGCAATTTCTATTTTACAGTTCAGAGTGGAATTGTTGAAGATAAAATGCCTGTTGACTTGATGCTAAGCGTTATTCTATGTGTTCACCTACCAATTTTCATTTCCTAAATTCTTTTGAATCTGGGAACCTACAGCTATACTCTTTTTATTTTTTCTACCCCTCCTTTTCTAGCTTTTAAATTTTAGTTGAGCACTTCTTTCTTGAAATTGAATCTTCAATGGTGATCTGAATATGAATATTGAAATCATTTTTGATTTTTTAAATGTGCCCCTTTGGTAGTACTATGACTTGTTATTACTTAGCAAGCTGACAGCATTTAAGATCGTGGGTGCTTGAAAGACTGAAAGCCCTTTCTAAACAGGGATCCCTTACGATGCAAATAACTTTTTTTTTTTGTTTGTTTAGCAGGAAGCTCTAGATACCTTTTATTTTAAAGTTATTTGAAAAAATTTATCAATGTGGAAATGGTCTGTTCAGTTTACAGCATTCTGTGCTCTCAGCGTAAGCATTTTTTTAGTAAACATCCAACATTGATATGAAGGCTTTAGATTTGGATTTTTTCCCCTACAGGCTGCAAATTACCTTGACATCAAGGGTTTGCTTGATGTCACATGCAAGACAGTTGCAAACATGATCAAGGGGAAGACTCCAGAAGAAATTCGCAAGACATTCAACATTAAGAATGACTTCACTGAGGAGGAAGAAGCACAGGTACGAGATTATCTGGGTTTAATTACAGTTTAGCTGGCTTACATAGTGAAGATGTAGTTCCAGCATACAGTAGTGAACATGTATTGTGCTTTCCAGACAGAATGAGGGCCTTAATTTTCATGATGAATTAATACATGGTGCTACACAAAAACTTAGTGTCTGATGCAACCAACGTGCTATTAACAGTATAAGCAGACTAATGTATTAATTCTCATAATTCAGTTGTAATTAGTAGAAGATCTTCTGGTGTCTACTGTGCCCATTACCTGAGGAAAGTCAAAACAAGCCCTTTGATTTCTTAGCTCAGATGTCTGTCTTGTAAGAAGAAATGCAGGATTGTTTGTGGCAGCCTCAGGATGCTGTTTTTGGAGCCCTAGTAACAATGCAGTGTCGTGTGAGGCTGCAAAGATGAGGTGCTCAGATTATACTCTTTAAGTGATGAACTCATTGATCCTACAGCTTGAACAAGGAAACAAATACAAACTGGCTAAATTGGAAGATCAGACCAAGACATTTAGATGGAAAAGGCAGTGGATTTTAGGCTTTGGTTTGTCCGCTTCATGACAGAGCACTTGAGACAATTTTTCAGCTGGTCATTTGCTTTTGACAGTTATGATGCCCAATACAGCAAGAGGCATAGCTTTTTCAATTTATATTGATAGAGGCCAGTGTGGAAGTTTGCTTTGATTGCTCATTTTTAAGTTACAAACACTGGGGAAAAAAGGTGCAGCCAGCTTCTAAGTCAGTGCCATCTTGCAGTATGTAATCCTGAAAGAGAACTTACAGCAACTGAAACTTAGCTGCAGCATAATAACTGTTAATGTAATATGTTTCAGGTACGTAAAGAGAACCAGTGGTGTGAAGAGAAGTGAAGAATTGTGCCTGATTCTCAAACACTGTAAGGATTGTTCCAAATACTAGTTGCACTGCTCTGTTCATAATTGTTAATATTAGACAAATGCAGCAGCAAATGAAGTTGTGTTAGCAGGATCTTGTTCCCTTTGCATGTGTAGTGTTTTTTGGGTACAAATTTAAATTCTCTGAGTTTTTACTAGTGTAATTGGATGTCTTTTTACTTTACTCTGCAATGAATAAAACTGAATTAAGTGTGGATTCTCTATGGAAAGTAGCACTTAAGGTTGTCATTTTCATTACACTTTTTAACTGTTCAAATCTAGTTACAATGTTAAGCATTGAGACCTTCCATTGTAAATAAAACCACCTGCATTTTTTTCCCTCAGACAGAACAAAACATTTTATTCACAGGGTATTGATAATTTTAAAAAGGCAGAGCAAAACTAGAAAGTGTCTCGGGGAACTAGTCAAAGTAAAAATGTTGCTGGATTTCTTCCAAAAGGATTACATGAGAGAAATAATCTTACTTAAAGTTTTGTAACTCTCAAGAGGGATGTTCTTCTGCATTTAAAAGAGTAAGGAAGGTGGAAGGAGGGAGGGAAGGAAATCTTTGACCACTCTCTTGTCGTGTTAGTCTTGCCTGATAGACTAGCAAGAAATACAGTCCCGAACGGAGCGAGCTCCTGACAGATACGTTGGAGTCTTTTGACCATGTCTTGAAGACCTGCCTCTAGCTGGTAGCAGATAAGTGCTTTGCTTTGTGCACAGGACAGGCTTGTTCTTTACACCCTTTAATGTTAACAGTGGAATCCAGGCTTGACCAAAAAATATGACTGACATTACCAAAGTTAATATTATTGACCTGTGCATGCCATTAGTGGCTGTTTTTAGGCAATTTTAAACAACCCTTGTGATGTAGCTCTTTAAAACATGGTTTCATGTGTCTACAGGAAATCCTTTTGCCTCTGTATGTGATATTTCAGCTTGTAGAGACTTGATTATTGCATATGAAGCTAATGCAATATTGAGCTTGACTTCTTTGGACAAAGCCACTTGCAACTAGTTGAATAGTAACTGGTTTTCTGATTATTTTTATTCTTTTTTTTTTTTTTTTTTTTTTTTTTTTTTTTTTTTACAGTTCCCTTATAGGGAGTATGGGATGGTTGTGTGGTAGATCTTTGAGGTGTGCTCTTAGCTTGTATTGCATTCCATTCTCTGTATAAACCTTAGAGTAGAATGAACCTTAATAAACATACTTATCTCACTTTAAATATCAGTGTTTCACTTTGGAATTAATAAAGGGCTTTTAAACTTGTATTTGCACATGGTTCTAGTTATTTGAAACTAGACAACCCAATTGCTATTCGTTACTGATTGTGCATTAAAGTAGCACTGAAATAAATGGATGTAAACATTTTACTGAACTCTCATGGAGGCCACTACACAGCCATAGATGGCAACTTCTCAAACTAATCCTGGAGCTGAGTAACATGAAATCCGGATGGATATTTACTCTTTTTACTGCCTTTCTAGCTTTTAGGTAATCAGTTTCCTGTGACTGCACCCCTTAGTGCTCCTGACTCTTCTGAAACTCCCCTGGGAACCACGTGTTGGATCCATCTGCCTGTTACATCTGCTTATTCATGTGGCTGCTGCACTTGTGTTTGTGCTGCTGTTAGCATTGGCAATGGCTTAAAATACGCCAGTGTTACAGATCTGGCTATAGGATGGAGCCTCTAATTAAAAAAAAAAAAAAAAAAAAAAAAAAACTTCATTTTAGAAGTACCACTAGAGAAAACTCATCATGACTGATCTTTGTGCTGAGAATCACACAGCTCTGACCTTGTAGCTCTGGTAAGACTGATTAGAGCAGCTTGCCTAGGAGAGGGCTGGCTGTGTCTGCTTTAACCACTGGTGGAGCAGGGGCTTTTGCCTCTGCTCCAGCCCCTGCATCCAGTCGCTTCCTCCTGTTGGTACTTCAAGCTCAATTCCATAACTAGGACAGTAAAGCATAGTAATGTGTTTATTAAAATAGCCTCTGCACTTTGTAAACCAAAGAAAGGATTTTAAAAATAGTTAAGGGGTTACATAGCTGTGACAAATCTCCGTGTTCTTAGTTGTCCTAGTAATTATGACTGCATACAGCATCTGTGCTCTAATAGAATTCCCACCGCAGCCTCTCTGAGGTGATACTGGATTCAAATCCTCAAGCTGCATGAAATGTGTGGGGTTAAAAAGAAGAAAAAAAATATCTGAGGAGCTGCTGGATAGGGGGTTTTTGCTCACTTGCTCCCTTCTAGCAACATTAGCCCTTGGCACCTTTCACAAAGGATGGATGTGCAGCTGACCATGGTAGCTGGCTGCTGCTGCTGCCATAGGTGCTTGGAACCCTTTGGAAATCCCTGGAAATCTCTCAAGAGGTGAGAGGCTGCCCTGTCTTCCATCTTGTTAAAAACTATGTCACCATTTAGCTTGAGTGCTGCTGCCTCATGTATTTCCACATCATGGCATGATCAAGGCAAAACCCATTAGATGGGGCTGGGGATAGACTGTCAGTAGTGATGGTTTTACCTCAAAGATACTTTTCTTAATCTTGACTTATGATTTTTAATTTATGAAACTTACCATTTCAGCCTTTCCTATGGGAGGCTTTGGGCAGTTATTCTGAAAAGTATGTAACATAAAACTGAAAAAATGTGGGACTCTTCTTCAATTCTATGAAATAATTATTTGACAGTGTTATAGGATTATAATTTCCAGTGGCCTAATTTGAACAGCCAGTCTGGCAATTACTTTATTTATAAAGCTATAAACATATTTTGAACATAAAAGCCAAAAAATACAAACTCAATGAAGTAAAAAAAATTACAACAAATGATGGATAGTCATTGGACAAATGAAAGTACAGCTGCAAAACATTTATCCCTGCTACATACATACAGTGGTTTTGCTTGGTTTAATGAAGTGGTATTTCCATGACTTCTACATTCAAACTGGTTTCAGGAATCCAAATGTGTAATTCTAAAGAGTTGAAAAGGCTGTAAAGGAACTTTAAAGAAAAGATTTTGTTGTGATAACATCTAAAGGGCAAAGTTTTCCTTCTATTTTTTTTTTTAACATTAACACAAAATAGTAACACTTCATATAGTATTTCTAAAGACACTTTTTTTGGTATTTGTAATTTTCTCTGTTTTGGTGTTGGTTATTCACAAAAGGCATGTGGAGAAAAAAAAAAAAAAGGAGTCTTGCTCCCTACATTGCCTTTGAAAGGGGCAGCTTGGAGGTCTCTTTATTGCATGTTTTGGAAAGATTAAAGCTGCACCAGTATAACCTGGCCAGGCTGTGTTATAGCAGGAGGCGTTGTGAGCTTATACGGTGGCAGCTGAAAGCGCAGGATAAACCTGGCCATACCCTGTACGGGCAGAGCAGAAGGTCGGGACGATGCTGCCCGGGAGCAGCACCGGGATCCTGCAGCACCTGGATGGGACAAAAGCGCCGAGAGGAGCTGCAGGGCCGTGTCCAGGTGAGTCTGCCTGCAGCATCCCGAGCACTGGGAAGCGGCTGGGAATAGCCTGGAAACAAAGGGATGAAGGTCCCAGCAACCTGAAATGAATGGCTGTTCTGTTTAGGCTAGTGCTGCTTGGCCCTTGGTCAAGGAGCACAGTTTCCATGCAGGATTTTCCCCCCACCTTCCTGTGATGTTATTAAAACACATCTGCTTTTTCTTGCATACCCCCCTTTGCCTTGCCGCCAAGTTGTATTTGTTTCATGCAACCACAAAATACCAAGAAGGTGCAAGTTATTCCTGTTTTAAACAGTTTTTGAGTTATGCTAGACCTTAATGGACATTATTGCTGCTTTGAAATCTGCATTTTTCCCGGTAGTTGACACACAGCACCTTACAAAGTGAAAAATGGTGAGCTGAGACTTTATTTTTCAAGACAGTTTTTTTTTTTTGATCAAGTCATAGAAAGTCTGTCAGACCTGGGAAGTCTGCTGAATTCCTCCACTTGGCACTAGGCCATGCTGTTGTCTAAACTTGCTAAAATAATTTAAATGCTAGCAGATTGCATATGGATCTAGTGCTACGTAAGGAACCCTCTGCGTGCGAGAAGTGCAGGACTTCAAACACGCAGGTAGCAGCCTCTTTGGATAATGCTGCTGCTCTAAGGGTTATGCTCTGAATTTGTGCACATAACTTTCTTTCAGTGCTTCTGCAGTTACGTTTACCCAGGAGAAGAATAAAAGCAATTGCTTTAGATCTTCTAAACTAAAACTAGAATTTTTTTAAAAAACTATGCTACTATAAGCAAAAATACCTAAAAGGAATAAACCCAAAGCTGCTCTACAGACTAATCAGGGTTTGTTGCTTTTTTTTTTTAATCAGAAAAAAAAATTTCGTCTTTGACACATAAACTTGTTTAAAATATTTAGTCCAATGTAAAAAATTAGGGAGTTGTAGGCTGTTTTTTTGCATTAAGAAAAAATATAAAAATATTTTGTACATTATAAAGGTCATCTTAAATTTCTTGCAGTTCTACAATAATATTACTACATTGTTTGTATCCAGTACTCTAAATTCTATTCTGTAAAGTAGAAAAAAATAGACCCCTCTCTCCCTCCATGTGTTATTTTTCTCTTCAGCAGTCTAGGATGTATTTCCTTCAAGCAGGAAAAAAGTATGCAGAGGACTAGAGTGCGATCTCTGTGACAAGTGTGTAAATCTGGAATAAATCCAATAGTTTCAGATTAAAATAGCATTTACGTCAGTTTACGGAGATCAGAATCTGCCCACAGTGTTTGTTGTTTATCAAGCGCAGAATATAAATAAAACATCAGAAACCGGTAACTGTTTTTAAGCTGGAGAGAAGACAGGAACATTTGGCATCATCACGGGGTGGAAGGAGGATCTTTTAGAAAAAGCTAGTTTTTTTTTTTCCAAGTTACGCACCAAATCGTTAAAACTATATCTTTTTTTTTTTCCAGGAGGAGCATGGACCGGGGTGCGAGCAGAGAGCAGGGCCGTGCTGATCTGCTTGCAAACTACCCCTGAGGAAGGGGAGGCCTGAGAACGGTGCCGAAGCCCGTCCCGCTCTGTCCTCCACCCCAGATTCGCTAAGAAGAAAAGTTATTGGAGCTGGAGCGGGATTCTCCGTCCTGAGTGACCAGCCGGGTGCCCGGTACAGAGCTGCTCGCAGGGAGCTAGGCTGAGGCTTTAGGAGCAACCTGAGGCTTTGCACAGGCTCTTTTAGGAGAATTGGCTCTCCGAATCTGCAGTGAAAAATCCCTAACAGCACCCGGTGCCCAAGCGGGGCAGAGAGCGAGGAAGAGCTGGGCCCCGCGCGGCTGCCGCGGGCTCCTTAGTGCTCCCCGTTCCCTCTGCCCCGCTCGTGCTCGTGGGGTTGGCACGTCTGCACGCAGACCTGCTACCTGTAAACAACGTTTTCCTGTTCTCCAACAAGAAGTTTTTTTTTTTTTAAAAAATCACCTCATCTGTATTTTGTCTTTCCTGTGAGCCGGTCGGATCAGCAACCCAGCATCGCTACGTGTCGTCTTCAGGCGAGAGGGCTTTAAACCAATGCTCCCACTGCAGCTTTTCCAGCGTCGCGGGGTTGCAGCTACAAGAGGTCTGAGACTCCCTGCGATCGCGAGCAGCTCCCGCGCAGGGAACGGAAACCAACGGGGTGATCGAAAGCACCTACGAGCTACTGCAGCAAGCGGGGCCTTGAGCTTTGCCGTATGCAGAGGGGATGCAGTGAAAAACAAAACGAAAAGCAGCACAGGGCAGGGACAAAAGCCTTGTTTACTCATCAGCGCTTTCAAATTTGGCAAGTACTTTTACCTTTTTTACCAGCTTTCTGACTTTAACCCCCTCCCCCAAACCAAATGAATTTCCCAGCATCCTCAAATGCTGGGAAATCCTTTTTTTTTTTTTTTCCTTTTTTTTTTTTTTTTTTTTTTCTTTTTTGCCAATGCCAGTTTTTACAGGGAAAGGGCCTCGGGTCCATGGCAGCGGGGAGGGCGGCCGGGCTACGTCCCGGCGGCGGGTTTGGAGCGCGCGGGGCCGGGGCAGGGGTCGCTTTGCTGTCGGGGGGCGGCGGGGACGGCGAGCTTGTCCGGAGGCGACGCGGAGGGGACGCGCTGGAGTGCATCCGGGGGAGAGGGAGGGGAGTCTATAGCACTTCCATCGGAAGAAACTGGGCTGGCACAGCGTCCTTCTCCTTGTAAGTACCGAATGCACTTCTTTTTCCTCCTAAGAACAGTGGAGAGAGTTATCTGTGAATAAAGGGTGAACGCACGGTCATATATAACACGTAGGAGAGCACGGTGCTCAGCGCGGCCATGGGCGCAGCGGGACGACGCGCGGGGACCGCGCTGCCGCCACCGGGAGGATTCGCGTGCGTCTTCCTGCGTCAGGAAGCACCCAAAAAATCATAGGGCCCCCGAGGTGACTACGTGCCAAGGCTTAGAGCTTCTGATCTGTAACCTCCTCCATGACATTACCCTTCAGAAAGAGCCACGTGCTGCTCCTTGCAGAAAAATATGAGCCCATGTCTGACTGCTGCATGCCCAAAAGGTGCCTCTGCATGTGGCTGGGTACGTGGGGACCATCCTGGTGCGGGACTAGGTGCGACTAACCCATCACAACACGTGGGCCACCACCTATGCGCCTTCCTGCAGGACCTCTAACGGCAGTTCAGGGATGGGACTGGCTGGAAGAAGCCGTGGTCTGAGGCTGAGATCCCTTGTTTTGGACATTATCCTCATGGTGAGATTCCTTGTGGATTCCTTATAACTCGTTGCTATTTGGAGGGCAGATCGCCTGCTAAACTGCTCCTCTGTTGTCTAAGCAAAGGATAGAAGATATTCACGGCAGTGCCCAGGGCTTTTCTGGGCAGGATGAGATTAGTGTGAATTGTCCCTTAGGTGGCAGATACAAGTACAAAATGCGACATGGACAGATCCTAAAGAGAGGGAGATTAGACTGAACAAGAAGTATCCGAATGAACCTATAACTAGACCTGTGCTTCAAAAGCCTTTTTTCCATACTTTCTTTTAACAGAGCATGACAGATGGAGCTGGGGGAAGATTTATTAAAGATTGTCTTTATGTAATAAAGACCGCATAGCTAAGTATTCAAATGATGGCAACTATCTCCAAATCCCTGCTTTTCTAGTAGCAAGTCCTGGGAAGAAATCCGACATCACCCTTTCTATACCTGTATTTAGGAACAATTTCACCACATCCCTTGACAACTCCATTGTTCAGGACTCTTGAAAGCAGCAAGATTTAGGCTATGTTTACCCATGTTCCAAGTGTCACCTCATACACTGAGATGACTTCTACTTTTCCTTGGTATTTACAGCTAGCACATTGTCTCGTTCTGCATTGAGCCGTCTGGTTTCCCTTCTCTTCAGGGGACAGATCTTTTACGTCACCTACTTTGAATCCTCTACAGCCTCTCAGCACAGAGTTATGCACTCAGGTTTTCCAGATGTCCCTTGAACAACTTCAAGGGGGGCAGGTCCTCCCCTGGGGTTGACCTGGTGTCTCTACAGCCACCCAGCTTGATCCATGAGGAAAACCATCCATCCTCCTATCCCGCTTCTGCCGCAGCATCTCGTCTGAGGAGAACGGATCAGACGGGGCCCTGCTCACGCAGGCATGTGCCCGTCTGAGCTCACTGGTGAAAAACCAGACCGCGTGGCCACGTGCATCAGCTGGTGCCGTATTAAATGTGACTTTGTCCTGGATGTGAACTACAGTTGTAGTATCACTAGGGTCAGTGTCACAGTTAGCCGTGGTGACCCAGTTAATGGGATAGGAAACACGACAGCCCTGCTATCCTGAACACTCAACACTGATGTCCTTTTATGTTGGCTGTAATTTTACAGCGTGGACAAACCCTGGGAGAAGTTGAGCTTTCCCCGGGCATTTCAGAAGTGGGTGCTGGAAGAAGACCTTCAAAAACCTCTTATAAAATGACAGGATGTATCTATCAAGACACAGATCTGGTTTGGTTTACAAATACAGACAAAAAGCAGACCTGATGTTTACAAATTACTGACTAAATGAGCCCTTTAGTGACCTACAGTTGACATGTCTACTATTCAGCTTAAAGAAGATATCCATCCATCCATCCATCCATCCATATCTCCCTGGTCTCCTTCTGGACCATTTTGGCCCTGGGAGGGAGAGGCAGGTGAAACTTCCAAGGCAGAAACACTCTGTTTCAACCCGTTAAAGGTCTCCTGGCCTGGGAGGGAAGTTCTCAGGTGGAAGGTTTTCCCAGCAGGTGCCAGGACCAGCACGTACATGGCAGAAGTCCTTGTGCTGGCAGCAGCACATTAGTACTGGAAATTGCAGAACAGCTGTTACTAAACAGTATTTGAGTGGCAAAGGTTGAAAATAAAACCCAAGAAAGCATGCTGAGGTGTAAGAGCAGTTCAGCCGCCGTGTTACGGGGGAAGCAAGGCGAGGGGTTAGCGCTGGAGCTCAGCGAGCAGAGCTCAAATGAAGCTGCCCAAAGACGTGGAGCTGCCCCCACGTTGGTCTTCATCTAATACGTGAAATACTTGCAAGACATTAGCACTTTGGGGGAAATTGTAAACGAGGCATTCGGGGAGTTCTGTCCAGTCTCCTAAGTAGGAAAAGATGATGCTTGAGTGGCATCATCCACTGTACCCAGTGCAAGTGTGGGGTACTTCTAAGCTACTAATAAGTAATAAAAATACTCTGGAAGAAAGATAAAGCACCTGCTGGTTCAAATCACCCAGAACTACTTGAAAGACCTTGTTCAGCCTCCTTCTCTGGCCTGGTGACACCGAGCTCATTGCCAGGGCAGTGACAGACCTCCTGCAGGCCTGAAAAAAAGAGAGGCTTGTGGAGGGTTGCTATTCTTAACCAGTTTGGGTCAATCCCAAGCAATCTGGACACTGTTGCTTATCACTTTGGTTGCTGCTGAGATCAGGGACCAAGCAGTGTCCGGACCTGAGTGACTGACTGCATTCCTGTGATTCAGATTCAGGGAGAATAAATAATTTTGCATCCTCTCCTTGCTTGGGGACCTTTCTCCACCTGGGTCCATTGGAAGACACTCTGAACCAGGTCATATTTATTTGGCTCGAGCTTTTAGATTTGCCCTTATGGGTTCAGTCCTTTGCAGGTGGAGGCATCATGGAGCACTCACCAAACATCTCCTTGCTGGAGGTCATCGTACCCCTAATGCAGTGAAAGCTCCAGGCCACTTGCAGAAGCAGCAAGAGCTGGATCTCTAGGGCAGGGCTACTCCCAGGTAAAACTAGAATAAAGAAGCACCTTGTCTGCTCACTACCGGCCCTACAAGGGTATTTCTGCAACAGGGAATCATTGCAAGGAGATCCCACAGGAGGACTCTTCTCGGAGACACAGCAGGGAGGAGAAATGACATCCCAAAAAAGAGAATCGTCTACCACCAGGCATGGCAGCAACCCCCCAAAAAACATGTAAGACACAACGTGCCTATGGCTGCTAGGGCAAAATCTGGAGCCGGCCCCTCGGAAGGCGCCCCGGGAGAAGCCGCGGTGCCGCGGGGGATCCCCATACACACCTGCACGGGCCGCACCAGTCCGTTTGTTGGTTGAGGCCAAAGCGGGCTCTGCATTTCTTAGGAGAGGCAGGATCTGAGCAGAGAGGCATGCGGCGAGAGCAGGCAAGCAGAGGCACAGAGAGAGCCGCGGCAGCGGGAGGGAGAGAAGATGCAACGTCATTTAGGGTTTTTTTTAATGTAACTACCAGGCTGCACCCGCGTTTGGCTGCGACGCCGCTACGCGGGCACCACCTCTCCTGCAAGAAAGGGAACGTTAGGCAAATGTCAAGCTCATGTCTAGGACAGAGGAGAGGGAGGGTTGGAGAGCTGGAGCGTTTCTTGCTCTCACTTCCCTAGCTCGGCCATCGCCTTCCCATCCGCAGGCAGGAATCGTTCCCGACAGCTCCGGGGCCTCCATTGGGAGCGAGCTACCGAGCGGCCACCGAGCGCCTCCCGCGTTGCAGAGAAGAGGAGGAAACGGTGCAGAAGCAGGCGGAAAGCAGAGGTGGCACCAAGGAGCCCAGGCAGCGCTACTCTGCCTCCCCAAAAGCCCCTTCCAGCTGCGCTCCGCGGCCTTTCCTAAAATGCTGCGGTGTTGACGTACAAATACAGGACTTATCACCACTTATACACTGCACCTGCAACATATACACGTAACCCTAAAAGCTCGTAGCTCCTGTATCGGCCTGGGCACTTAACAAGAGCAGCAGTGTCACCTAAACTGAAGATCTTCCTGGGACACATCTACAGAGCTGCATGGACATCTCACAGCAAAGAGGTCACTCGGAGAGGATTAATCAGCTATTGACATAACCTGAGTTTGACGCATTAGCACCAGCTGCAGGATTCTGGGCTGCATGGATGCAGCCCACAGCTGCAATGTGCAGCGAGCATCCAACGGCCCAAGGTCTTGGCTTGCTGCCCTGCATGGCCACAACACCGGACATCATGAAGCAGGAATGCTTTAAAACTCCGCGTGGGAACAGTCTGGAATGAGGCCTGGGGAAAACTGCCCGAAAGTTTCTGATAAACAGAATTTTGTAGAGTGGAGGGACCTGCCATGCTGCTGCCGCGTTTTTACTATCACCTGACTTGAACTGGGGGTTGCTTTGAGAGGAAAAGTGATTTTGGGGGGCATTCTCCTGGGTAACCTTCATGTCTTTCACTGCATTTGGTTCCTTCCCACAATACTCATGTACGTCAGAGGAGTCTTCTTCAACTGTGTCAAAAATGCAGGACAGGGACACTGCTTGGAGGGAATTAGCTTGACAGCTTAAATGACGTTACGCTCTTGCCAAAACCTCATCTTTTTGTTTTTCCTGAACTACCCTTGTTCTAATGCAGACACATGCTTGTGAGTAAGTCACAGAAATGTGAATAGACTCTGCCTTAAAAAAAAAAAAAAAAAAAAACATATTCCTTTAGTTAAGGTCAGGAGAATAAATAAAATATGGCAACTGCTTTTCCCTTGGACAATCCACTCCGAGCAAAACCAAAGTGACAACGACGGAGCAACGCGCTCAGCTTAGCACCAGGGCATTTACCTGAGTTGGAATCTTGCTGCTTTTCCCGTGTCCGCCTTTTCTTTTTCCCCTAGGATGCGAAAGGAAAAGACCGTTAATCATTGCATCATTTCCAGCATCCCTGAGCCGCACACCGTGGGGGCTTTGACTAATCCCCAGCATCTGAGCCATTTTTGCTCTATTGACTGGAACTAAACAAGATTTAACCCATGAACTCACTGCCCTCAGGCCCATCATTTTGCCCCACACCGGATCTGGACCCTGTGTGTGGGTCTCCATGTGGCTGGAAAGCACTCGACACATTTAGCGCCTTCCACCTTCCCCTCTCCTGATTTTAATGGAAAACAAGTCTCTAGAGACCCCCCAGCCTGGGAACACTCATCTCGGCTCTTTCCCAGCTCTGGACCCACCTATCACTCCTCTGTTTCCTTCCCTCATTAATGGGAAAACACAACTTTATCCCCAGACTGCTTCTCCAACCCAGAATACATAACAACGTCCTCCACATCCTCCTGACTTATATTAATGGGGAGCAAATCCAGCCTGCGGGGAAAACATCCCTGGGAGAGCCGGCTTCCACCTGTGCCTTTCCATGAGAATTCCTGTGGTTTGGGTGAAGGTGGTGGGAAGCTCCTGGTGCAGCGAGCTCCTCCATAAACATAACGTTCAGGCTACAGTGGTGCAAAGATGCACAGCCGGGGGGATGTTCACAGCATCGCTGATATTTCTACGCATGCGATTGCACGTGTGTCCTGGGTGGCGCTACTGCTGCACAGCACGAGAAAGCCCCAGAAATCACAGCAAGAAAGAAAGCAATCAGGGCGGCAGGGGAGAGTTTGGCGATTGCCGGGGTGCCGCTCGCCACTCACGTAGTTATCCCTGGCGGACCAGCCGGGGTAGAGCTGCATGTGCAGTTGCCGCTCCTTGCGCGCCAGCTCGTAGTACTTGGCCTGCTCCTCCCGCGACAGCGCGTGCCACTGCAAGGAGAAGGGAGGGATAAACCCCTCTGCCGCGTCCCCCCTGCCAGCCCCCAGCGCCCGCAGGACAAGGGGCTGCCCGGGACGGGCTGCTCCATCCTTTGGGATGGACGGGGATGGTGGCGGAGGTGCCGGTCCCCTGCGCTCACCCTCCTGCCCAGGATCTGGTTGATGGCCGCGCTCTCCTTGAGGGTGCACTCGGCGATGACCTTGGCCCGCATCTCCTTCATGTACAACATGAAAGCGTTCAGGGGCTTCTTGATGGTGGGCTTCTTGGCTTCCTTCTCGCGCTTTGGTTCGGGCTGAGGTTTCCTTGGTGGGAATGCAAAAGGAGCAGTTAGCGGGGGGAAGGAACGGGGACAAGCATCCGAGGGGACAAGCATCCACGGGGACAGCGCTCGCGGACTCACATGTTCCGGTCGTAGTGCTCCATGTCCTGCTTGCCGGAGTGGGGCACGATGGCGGGGTGCGGGATGCCGGTGGTGTGCATGCCGGAGCCCAGCATCAGCGGGTGGGTGAACCTGCAAGAGAGCGGCGTGAGCGCGTTCCTAAAAGGCGCTTTCGCTGCTGCAACAACTCACTAGCGCTGCACGAAACAACAAGCTCTTGCCGGCGTCTGGATGTGAGTGACTGGGTTCGCTGTGCTTTTTAGGCAAAGAAAAGCCTAAGTCTGAACATGAGCTGAACGGCAGGAGCTGCACGCGGGGACCGGCGGCTTGGCCTCGCTCACAGCAGCCTGATTGCCATCGGCCCTGGGGCGCTCGGGCTCCGCTGGCCCTGTCCTCTGCGGGGCCGTTAGCTCCTTCCTGCCGTCGAGGCCGGGCGAGGAGACGCCACTTCCCGCCGACCAGGAGGAAATCCATTGGGAAAGCGGCTGCTCGGCCCTGCGGCAGGACGAGGCGAAGCGGAAGCGCAAGCGGGCGCGCGTTGCTCGCAGGGGACGGCGCTGGGAGGGAGCGGAGGCTCCTCCTGCCGCCCGGCCGCGCGCTCGGGAGGCCGAGACCGGGTAAATCCATGGGTCTCGGCGCAGCAAAGCCCGAGGCAGCGGCAGGGTCCCGGCAGCGGCTTCTCCGGCCCCGTGCCGGCCTCTCCGATGGCTCCGCTGCGGCGGCGAGGCCGGCGCTGGCTGCAAGCTCCGACCGCAGGCGCGGCAAGCGGAGCGGAGCGGCGGCCGGCCCGGCGGCTCATACTCACCTGGAGAAAGAGGCCCCAGCGGGAAGCGCCGACGAGTACGGCTGCCTAAATCCACATGACGGCAGCGGATAGACAGACTGGCTCTGCCTGGGAGCGGGAAGAAAGAGGCCGTCAAGGACCTTTAGGGAGTGCGGCGGTTCCCTTCGCTGCGTGCGGAGCTGCGTGCGGGCATCCCCGCAAGGTCCCCGGGGGTCCCCCTATCCCCATCACGGCTCCGAGTCCCACCAGAGTGGTGGGAGACATGGGCACAGTGAGGATGAGGCGGTTCCAGCCCTTGCTCCTGCTGCAGCAGCAAAAGGGGCAGCAAAAAAGAGCAAAATTGCTCGCTGCTCTTGCAAAATGGGGAAAAGACCCAGTCTGCTTCATTTTTGCCTGGACACAGCTCAAAAACGCTCCTCCAGCAGAGAGGCTGGAAGATGCTCGTCAAGCAGAACCAGGGGCCACCCCTTAAGCCCCTGCAGCACCTCTAGGCCACCGAGCATGGTATCACATGAGCTTTTTTTGGGGTGAAAACACCCGTTCTAGGCTCTGCCCGCCTCCCCGGCATGGGGACGATCCGCACGATCCGTCTGCAGGCAGGTGACAAACGGCCAAGTTTGCTGGGAAAAGCTGAAGGGCCTTTGAAGTCTGACATTCCTGCCCCTGGGCTCGGGAAAACCCATCCACAGCTGATCCAAAAGCGACATTCGCTGATCTGGTGGGCCCACGGAGTAGAGTATTAAAAGGACCATGGCGCTCACGGTTTTATCCAAAGCGGTTCTGACACGGAAATTAATTTGATTGCAGAGTCAGCCCCTGATTGCTGGGAAAGTGCAATTGGGGCTTGCACCGCCCTGGGACGGGGAGCCCTGATATTCCCTTGGGAGAAGCTGCTCTTGAGCCGTAAGCGGCTCTTGGCACATCCCTGCGGAATGGTCCGCCCCGAGGCACGTGCTGGGATCTTCTCTGAGCACTTTGGACGCTGTTTCCTGCCTTTTTTTGCCCATCTGAGGCAGTAAAAGCAGTAAGGGAGGTACATGGTGAAGGGCTGTCCGCTCCCTGCTCTGCTGGGAGCACTTCGCTCGCTTGCTCCAGCCTGGCTGGGGATGCCCTGTCCGACGCTGGTCTCCCTTGTCAGCAAACAAGCAGAAACACTTCCAAAAACAGGATCTTCTCTTTTTTTCTTATTGTTTTCCTTCTCCATGTAGCCAAGGCTGCTTTAACAGCTCCTCATCCCAGAGCATGGATGTGGCCTTTGGAAAGGGGCTCCCTCCTTGCCCCCCGCTCCAGTGCCTGCTTTTCCTGAGGATGAACCACATCGTGTGAGGAGTTAAACCATCGCTCCAGAGGAGCAGATTTAGCATGGAAAGCAGCATGTAATCTCTCTGCAGCCACGCTCCTTATCAAAGGCCTCAGCCTCTGCTTCTCTGTGGTTAAATATCTGGAACGCAAAATTCATGAAAAAAAAAAGGGGTAACTTTTCCCTCGGTGTTTTCATATGTTCCACGTCTTCTGTTTTGCAAAACATCCTCATGTCCTGGCCCCATGACGTCCTCCTTGGCCATGGGTTCCTGACCCGGATTCCTCATCCATGAACTCCATCCGCACTCCTCCGCGGCACGGAGCCGGCCTGGCGGCGCTCCTTGCTCCGGTCGCGTGCACACGGGATTCAGGGAGCATCCAGACCTGTCTCGGATACCCAGGAAGACAGCAACCGGCCACGCTCTTCCATGGATCGGCTTCCCCTTTATCCACCTCTCCATCACACTAATTGTGGGAGCAACGCGGCCAGGATGGGATCTCCGTCAGGAAGAGGTTCAATACCCATCCCGGAGCGGAAAGCGGGAGTGAATCCCATAGGGAGCCAGCGAGGCCGGGGCAACGCGGAGCGGCTGCACTCACCATCCCATCGAAGGAGTGATCTGTCCGACTCCGCCAGGAGGGAGGGGGTAGAAACCGGGGATATCGGATGTCTGGGAAGGACGGTGCACTCCTAGGAAAAAGGGGAGGGAAAGGCATTGGAGCAAGCGGCAGGCTGGTGGGGAGCAGGGATAGATCCCAAATGCCTTGCTTCCAAATATTATACATGTATACATATTTAGAGGCAGGTCTCCACTGAGCCTCTGTTAAAGCAGCGTTTCCTGCTGTCCTGCTCCTCTGCGGACCCGGGTGTCGGGTGGGAATTCGCCTCTGGCAAGGGGGATCCCTGCGGGATGTCCCAGCCCCTGGCTCAGCAGGCAGGGCCAGGGGAGGAGGGAGAAGTCAGAGCATCCATCGTTTTCCATTGGCTGCAGCACCAGGATGCGGTAGCTACCAGGGTTTCCTGGGATTTAGCTTTCCAATATAAGAGCTACATAAGGCAGAGCTCACATTTTCCCTGGAAGCTCAGCAGGCAGGGAAAGGAAGATGTTCACGCAAAGGCTTTGCTCTTATTGCACCTTGTGGAAGATTTTCATCTGGACTGAACCGCAAGTGAGTTATCACCGAGGTCTCTCTAGGACATGCTACCAGTGACCATGACGCGTGGACTGCGAATACACTCAGATTGATGAGATCCTTGGTATTAATAAAGCACTGGCTAGAGCGGGACGAAGCTGTGGGGTTTCTTTTTGTTTGCTTTTTGCATATTCAGCTACTATTCATGTCATTCCTCTAAGGCTAGGAAAATGAATTGAAATGAGTGTTTAACTTCTCTTCATATTTTTCTACTGAGTTTATTATACTCTAGTGGCTGACAAGCAATTTGTTGGCTGGCAGCAACCCAGGATGTGCCTGGGTATCTATTACCCCAGACATAAATCCTTCCCTGCGGCATTCCCGATGGGCCTCCGGAGAGCATGGAGGCTGCCAGCGGGTCCCGGGTGCCCGGTGCTTTTAGGCATGCGGAGCGCTTGGCAGCACTGGACAGCCTGGAAAAGCGAGCAGCTCCCGAGCTCCTGCATGAAGGACTTGCCCAAACTCTCCGTTTTGTGCTGTGAGTTCTGCACTGATTTCTTTGCTCGGGTGAATCCTGAGTCCCTCCCCTGGTGCATTTGCTCAGTGCACAGGAATTGCTCAGTGACATAGGAAACCAAGACTGGGTTGGTGCAAAAGCTTGGATGCTCCGAATAGATTGTTTTCAGACCCTGCTGTACTACCTAGAAGTGACAAGTTGGACTTCACAGTCCTCTTGTCCTTCACCCCCAAAGAAAGATGCTCTGTGGTGACTTCTTGCATCTGCACCCATATTTTAGAGCTCAGAGTTTAACCTCTCTGTACTTTCCTTTGCAGCCAGAGAGTGCAACAACCACATAACGTGTGGCCGTGGACTGACACCCAGATATAAAAATCCAGTTAGCTATTAGACACCAATCCTATTTAGTCAAAATATTTCCTGTTTCAAACATTCATTTTCTCAAAACGACAGCCTGACAGCAGTTTGGGTATGAGTCAAAGGAAAGATTACTTTCCATTTTCTGGTTGACTCTTGAGCATCATCTCTCCGGCTCTGGTCTGCAGGCAGCTTGCACAGGCAGCTGAGCACATTTGATGAGCAAGGCTGATGCTTTTGATATCAAACGTCACTGGCCAAGATTATAAAGCGTTGCAGGGAGCTAACAACCCCCAAACAAGCCCCGTTTCCTATGTGCATCCCGCCGCTGTTACCTTGCTTCTGGTTGATGTCGGCGGGCAAGTGGGGCGAGTGGGAGCCGTGGCTGAAGTGGTCGTTGCTGTAGGGGATGAGCGGGGTGAGCGGGTGGACTCCGTGCGACGGCTGCACCACGGGCACCTTGTTAGACTGCAAGGCACAAGGACAGGAGTCAGGCACAGCGCCGGGTGAAATGCAAAATCACCCATTTCAGGCTTTTCCAGGACTTTTTTCCTCCAGGAGGAACGCTGCAAGCACACGTGGCGTGGGCTGCTCCCAAGACGCTTCCCAACCCCACAGTGCATCTCCGACGTACATTGGCGAGCAAAGTCAGTGCTTAACAGGCATTTTTAGGAAAAATAAAACCAAAGAAAACCCCAAACCCACCAGCCTCCCTCTCTCTTTTGCATTCCTCCTGGTAGGGAGCACACACACATGCTTCGCCGTCTCCCTCCAGCCTCCGCGCCCGGAACGCCGCAGGCTGCTCCGTGCGTGCCCAGTTTCACCCGCGACGCCTTTCAATCCTGTCCAGCTTCACCCGGCCATCAGAAATGCTCGGATTTGTCCCAGTAAAGCAGGAAGAGAAGCAGGCCAGATTGCCCTGCAAATCTGGCAGAAAACCGGAGCGGCGCCCACGGGAAAGGCAAGCGGGCAGGCGGGAATCGCAGCGGCGCATCCGCGGAGCGTGCGCTGCCCGGCACTGCCAGCTCATTCCAGCCGCCGCGCTCGCTCAGACGCTGCCTTTCACTTCGGTAATGATTGTGCTGGGTCTCAGCGAGCGCCTGCTCTGCTGGAGCCCCGGCGGCTGCTCAGGGACCTCCTGCCTTCTGCATTGCGCCTTGGGGCGGGAAACCCGGGAAAGGGAAAGGAGAAGAGGCCGGGAGCTGGAGACGCTGCTTTACAAGCACCTCTGCACAAAGATCTGCTCATGTAAATGCTGTTCCTCGCCAAGAGCACCTCCAAATCTCACGCGTTGGTGCATGGGCTGCAGATTTGGCACCTATGGGGGATGTGGGGAACATGACCCTCCTCACCAGTGCAAACGTGGGGTTGCTCCATGGCGCGCGGGCAGCCCTGACTTAGCTGAATTCCCATCCGGAGCATCCGTGCGTCACCTCCACAGTCCTCAGGAGCAAAATCACAACTGGATGCTCAGGAACAAGTGCCCCCTTCCCCGCTGCTTCCCCGTGTCCAATCTGCAGTGTGCAGACACCACCATCATCATTGCTCATCGCTGCCCCTCTTCCTACCAGGTCCAGGTTCAGTTTCTGCAAATCAGCTGCAACACGTGAGCCCTGAAGAGAGTTTTCAAAGCCAGGAGTTGCCAGCTGATGTCATCATGGGCTGTAAAATTAACTCCTCCGTAAGCGTTTTCCTGCTGACTGCGCCGGATTTAATGTAAGGGCATTTACGTGTTTTTAAATAATCTCTCCAAATTGACCTTTATTTAGCTCCCAACCTAGAGGTGGGAGGAAAGAAACCCATTGGGGGAACAAAAGTGGATGCTGAACTTGTGCTAAAGAACTCATGCTGAACTGCTCTCCTGGGGGCTCGTTTTTATGCATTTTAAGTATTTTTTATGCATTTAAAATTTTCCCCCTGGAAGAACACGCTGCAGAATCACTGGTTATGGGATGGAGATGATGTCCCATGTACAGGCTGGCTCTTCTCCATTTCCTTTGCAGGGCCACGGAGGGAGCACATGAGTCAGGAGGATGCGCGTTTGCAGCAGAACCAGCCCGATTCCGGTGGGATGGAGCAGCGGGATGGTTAGAAAATGGTGATCCATCACAACCAAAACCTTCTGGAAAACACCTGGTGTTAACAGGCATTTTGACTCATTTTTTTTTAAAAGACCGATATATTTAGTCCTGGCTTGCCAAAGATGAGTAGTTTTACATCACTGGCTCGGTTTTATTTTGACATTTTGAAATTTTTGTTTTGTTTTGCTTAAGAGCTTACCCTTAATCGCCACGCAACGCAACACAGGAAGTCAAACGCCAAAATCAGAATGAAATGATCAAAACTAAAAATTTCCATGGACGCCACAACTCTGTGGGGTTTTGGTTCTGAGCATAGCATTAGAGAATACTTTTTTTGCCAAAGAAAAAGAATAATAATAAAGAACAAATAATAATAAAAAGAAGCGGAAGCTTTGAAGAAGGTGATGCAGACGGCTGCTCAAGAGCCCCACTCTGTTTTGCACATGCCTTTCCCTGAAGAATTTCCGCGTTTTCCCCGTGCTTTGGCCATGGCACCGTGTCCAGGTCCCAGCACCCCTGGGGACACAATTCCACGGGGCGCTCGGCTCTCTGCAACATGCTGGGATGCGGAGAGGGGGATGAAGTGGGGCTGCTGGGCTCCGAGCGCCCAGGCTCCGCGTGCAGGAAGTGCTGGGAAACACCTGGGGGAGCGGAGGCTGCTCTGGTGGCCAGCCCCAAAGGGAAGGGAATGAGGGTGGATGGCAGGAAAGCTCCTGCTGAGGAAGCCGCTGGCCCTCCTGGAGCAGCCTCCCATGGAGCATCACCAAATCCCATGGAGCATTGCCGCATCCCATGGAGCATTTTCACATGCCATGGAGCATCACTGCATCCTGTGGAGCATCATGACATCCCATGGAGCATCACCGCATCCCATGGAGCATCGCTGCATCCCATGGAGCATCACTGCATTCCACGGAGCATCACCACATGCCGTGGAGCTTTGCTGCATCCTGTGGAATATTGACACATCCTGTGGATCATTGCTGTATCCTGTGGAGTGTCACTGCATCCCGTGGAGCATCACTGCATTCCAAGGAATATCGCCGCATCCCATGGAGCATCGCCACATCCCATGGAGCATCGCTGCACCCCATGGACCATCGCCGCACCCCGTGGAGCATCGCTGCATCCCGTGGAGCATCACCACGTCCTGTGCACCACCGCCACATCCCACGGAACGTCATCGTATCCCGTGGAGCACTGCTGCACCGTGCGGAGCACCGCCACACCTGGCAGGGCGTCGCTGCCTCCCGTGGATCATTGCTGCATCTCGGGGAGCATCCGCATCCCGCACGGCATCGCTGCTCCCCACGGAGCATCACCCGCCCCGGCTGGCGTCTCCACCACGGTCCCGGCCGAGCGCAGGGCCCCGTGCGCTCCTGGCTGCCGAGCTCGGTGCCCGGGGGGCCACGCAGGAACCCCCCGCTCCGCAGACGAGCAGTCCCCACCGTCCCCAGCGCCGGTGCCGCGGGCTCGCCGCCCCGGCCGGCGCTCGCTGCGGTTTGCAGCTGCCGCCGGCGGAGCCGTGGCGGCGGTGAGGAGAGATTACTCAGCTCACTTTCAGATTGCCCCACACCGCCGGCCCCAGAAATAGCGAAATGAAGAGGCCGCGGGGCAGGGAGCTGCAGGGGGGGACAACGAGGCGAGGGGCGCTTGTCCGTGTCCCCAAAGCGCCCGCTGAGCACCGGGGTGGCATGGAGCCCTCCTAAGCGAGCCGGCCTCTTGCTGGAGGGGAGCCTGCGAGAAAGCAGCCCCTGCAAGGCTGCAGGCTCGGCGAGGAACCAGCCCTGGGCTCTGCAGAACCAGCCACGGGGGAGCAGGGAGAGGAGCGGGCGGCCCTAACGCAGGTGACACCGCAGCTGTCCCCGCGCCGCGAGGTGCCGCGGAGCAGGACGTGCCCCCGGCCGCCCCGCGCGCCCGCGCCGCGGCCCCGTCCTCCCGCCCGCCCGCCCGCCGCGCTCTCGCTTTTCTCACTTTTGCTGCATCCGCGCAGCCCGCGGCGGCGGCAGGAAGCAGGGAAAGTCACGGCCGCCCCCGCTCGGCCCCGGCCCTGCGGCGCTGCCTCTTCGCGTTTTGCATTTGTGTTTTTTGGGGGAAGAGGGATGCGCCCTGACGGCGCAGGGCCAAGGAAGGGTCGGCCGCCCCATCCGTACCCTGCTCCACACGGACACGCACCAACATCCGCAATGCCAAGGCAAGGGCAAGGCCTGCACATCACGACAGCCAACCTGTTTCAATCACACACCGCATATGGGCAAGCGGGGCCCTATTTCAGCCCCTTACCCTGTGCGAGGCCAGTCACAATACAAGAGGATGCTCCTCACTCCGAGAACAGGCAGGGAGAACACAGGACTTTTCCCAAGTTTTTGCAGCTATTTGCAAGATCCTTCCAAGCTCTACCCACTCTGGCACCATCATCTATATTCCCGGCCCCATCTAGAAGCTAAGAAGCTCCAAGAAGCCCCAAGAAGCCCCAGGACATCCCAGCCGGGCCGCGAGCAGACGCGGGGCAATGCACGAGGCTCCCCATGCTGCTGCCACCACTGCTGGTTTCTGTTTTTAAGCGAGGATGGTTGTAATTTTTAAGTCAAGCTCTGCAGGAGAAATAGCTGATCTTTTTCATCATTTACGGGCACAGGAAGAGCTGTTTCACTTCTTGAGTATTTATCTGCTAAGAGAAAGACGTAGGTGGTTCTTCGCGAAAGAAGAAGAAAAAAAAAAAAGCATGGAAAAATCAAGATCAAAAGACCCTCCTGAAGCTATTTCGCTTACAGTGGCCGAGGACGAGCGCCAAAATCACTGTGTCCCCCTTGGAGAAGGGACAGCACAAATGGAAAGGCCTCGCTTGAGCCCCTGACACTGACAATATTTGACCTCCTTTCACCCATTCCGCTTCTGGGTGGAATTCCCAGCAAAGCAAAAACTAAGTGAGAAGCAGAGCCAATTGCTGCACCCACTACCCGGCATCCCAAGCCCATGGCTCCAGACCCACAACGCTCGAAGATACAAGGATTGGGCAAAATGCAGGAAAGGAGATCCCACGGGAAGTCCTGGATCCCACCCTCACTCCCGGGACAGGTAGGGGAACAAGACCTGCATCTGCAGGAGGACTTGGAGCTGAAACGAGGTTGTGGCCCTGGCGTTTGGCTTGTGGGTCTGGCCCTGGCTGGGATTTGCCACAGCTGGGAAATTTGGTGAGATTTCTCAGCATATCTGCTGGCAATAAACCCATCAGGAAGCCTCAGGGTGTCAGTGAGACCCATTTTCAAGCAGCAAATGTTTGCTCAGCATCCCCAGGGCTCCATCGGGAGCCTTGCAGCCACTCAGCCCCACCGCCTTCCTCCTCCTTTTTCTTCCCATCTAAAACAAAAGCAAAAATATCTGCCCACTGACACAAAAGGGCGCAGGGGAGCTAGGAAGGAAAATACAAACAACACAAAACGAGGAGCTCCAGCTCGTCTCGGCTTAGGGCCCTTTCTCTCCGCGGAAGGCAGCGAGCGGGATCGCACGCCGGGTGGAATAAACATTTTAATTAAAACGCGGCGTTTATCTCGCCGGAGTCCCGGAGAGCCCCCGACGCCGTGTCAGCCGCCGCTTCCCGTTCTGCATCTTCCTCTGATCTCTTAATGCGAACGGCTGAATTAAAACCTGGGCTTGGCGGATTTGCATATAATTAGACAGCGAGGGAAATTAATAGGGAATTGGATGGTTTTCTCCTCTGCCCATCTGATGTCTTTAGTAGATTAACACCAAAAGAGTTTTTTTTTTTTAATTACTGTAAGATGTATTAAATGTTATTTAACCTTTTCTTTTTGTTGCGGGGAGGAGGGAAGCAGAGGGGATGGGAGAGGGGTAAAGAAACAAACTTGTCCATATGGTAATGCATGCCTCCTATCGTGGGAAGCAAGCAGCGTCGTAATTAGGATTAGAAAGGAATCCTAATTAATCTTGTCCTGCCACTTGACTTCTGCAAGTTCCCGAAACGCTGCCTGCAATGAAATGTAAAGCGAGGAGCGGTCCCAGGCTCAGGGGCTAATCCCCGGCCCCGAGCACCGCGGCAACGTGCGGCTCCACATCCATGATCTTTCTAGACCTTTTGTCATGTTTTATTCCTTATTGCCTATGGAATCTGTTGAGAAACACTTAGCAGGCTCATTTTGAGGGTGGTAGTGCTGCTGAAGGATGGAATAATCAGGAAACTTAAGCTCTATTCCCATCCCATGCCTCGGCTTCACCTTCAGCACGTCTGGGATGCGAAAGGTGGCCTATCACACTGCTATTAAGTCATACAGATTTTAACTCAGCTCTTGTCATGTGTCATCAAATCCTGTTCTTCAGGTATTGAGATTCATACATTTAATTGCATAATATTTTACTATGTGAGTGGAAAGTAATATGCTTATTTTTGTCTTTGCGTCTTCAATATGGAAGGCAGATTTGGGGGAGCCGGTTGCTTCTAAACTTCATGCTTTGTCTGAAGAGTTTGATTTTCTCTCTCTGATAGTGCAATTAAACATAACACTAGGCCATGCGGGCCACAAAGGGGGGTTATAACTTGGACTAGTCCTGAAAAACAGCCAAGTGCAACTTCTCTTTTTTTTCTGCTAACTCATAAATGACCAGGGCTACAGCTAGGGCAGCTTCTTGGTGTTGCTTTTTCCAGCAGCTCCAGTAAGTTTTCGGCTGCACCCAGAGAGCACACGAGACTCACCTGGGCTTGAACTGCATTTCAAGCCAGGCTGACGAAAAGTTCACAAGCCAGGAGTGATCAAAGGTTTCCCACTGAGGGGGAAAAAAAAAAAAGGGAAACTCATCATTTCATATGGTTTTGATGAGGAAAATCATTGATGAAACTTTGCCCTTTCAACTTGGTTTTGCTTTGAGGCTGGTGTTCACGCAAGCATGAAAACCAAAGGGTGCCAACCCGCAAGGAATGGAATCATGGAGTTTAGTAAGGTTTGAATGACCAGAACATATAAATGTACTACTGACACACTATACATGATGGATCCATCCAGATTCCTGGCATTCTGGGTTTCTGCCTAACCAGGAGGTTAACTAACCACCACATTGTCATCCCTATGCTGGTAGTATTTTTTCTTAAATAAAAGTCCTCTTGTAGCAAATGTGTGGTGCATTTGTTAAAAAATGCAACTAAAACTATTTCCATTGCTTTACATTTCCATTTTTCCCCCCTGTAATGTTTACAATTCAAAAATAAGATATTCTCTCTTACGGTCATCCCCTAAGCTACTTAGGGTGCACAAATTAAAAAACAGATGGGTTGTAAAGGTTTGCACATATTTTACATTTCTTCTGTTTTTAACAGAGGAGCTACAATGAGAAAGTAATTTATCTTTAAAAATATAATTAATAAATAGTGTTCCCTCAATTTGTTGGTCGCCTTCCTCCACTACTTCAGAATACAAAAGAGCATGGGGCTTTCTGAAGAAATAAACCCTCCAGTATCACCGGGACCTGGCTGAGGGGATTTAGGAGGAAGTATTGCCAAAGACACGGAGCTCCTACCACACTGGGCAACTTTCCTGCACACTTTTTGACACTAAAAGCATGGAAAATGGGAGGGATGCACACGCGATGCTCACGGATGGGACCCCACTTAGCGCGCGCCCGTCCGTGCTCGCAGCCTCCGCGCGGTGTCCCGGCCGTGCAGGATGCGCATGCGGGATTTTCCAGCTGCATTTCTGGCCTGCAACACATTTCCAGGCTGCAGACCAGCAATCCACATGCACAGGGTCTGGCCTCGGCAGACTTGTTGCGGGTTGTGACCCCTGCGATGTCGGTAAGGAACTGTGTTTAGAGCAGCCTGCTGATGAATGTCACCCTCCGTACAACGCCTCGTCATGAGTGCAATTTGCTGCCTGCCCAAATGGGGCTGCGGGGCTCCCTGCACGCTCTCCCAGAGGACGCGAGCAGGAATACTCCCTTGCTTTGTGTTCAGGATGGGAATGGTGCACGGAGAGGTTTCCAGCGGCCGGGAAGGCTCCCGTGTGCGGGAAGCGGGGACCGGGGCTCGGCGCCATCCAGGCAGGGCTGCCGGGCGGATCGGGGCCGCCCGGCCCTGGCAGGTCCCGGCTTGCCGGGTGCCTCTGCCCCCGCGTCCCGGCCGGGATGAGCAGCGGCTCGGGAAGGCCGGCGGGGCTGCCAGGCTCCGTTCCCAGCGCCCGGGCACCTCACCTGCAGCTCGGCGCTACCCGGGAAGCGTGAAATTGCTTCCAAGCGGTGAGAAAAGCGCCGTAAATCACACGCGGGGCGGCCGCGGGCAGGCGGGCACGGCGACCCCGCAGCCGTGAGCTGCCGTGTGCACCAAAAACGGCCTTTCCTGGCCCAAATCCCACGCACGGCAGCGTCAAGCTGGGTCAGCCGGCCTTGGCTTCAGCAGCACCGAGCTGCCCCCCATGGCTGGTGCTGCCCCTTGCTGCACCTTTGCTCTCTCTTCCCTCTTTTTTTTTTTTTTTTTTAGGTATTACTATTTTAAATGACTATAATTGGCACGAGGGACTAATAAATCATAATTACCCGCGAGAAAACAAATTGTAGCGCTAGTTGAATCCCTCCTATCTGCTCCATCTGCTGCCAACGAGCTCTCCCGCTCTGAGTGCAAGCTCCCAGCAATGGGAGATCACATGATTTATCTTTTTTTTTCTCTAATTTTCCTTTTCCATTGGTTATTACGGGCCCCGCACGGCCTCCCTCCTTGCCCGCCGTGGCGCAGGCTGTGTTGGCTGCGATGACATCTGCTGGCGACTGCTCACTTTGCCATCCGCCGAAAGCAAGAAGTATGTGGGGAATTACTTACGTTATTTATTTTATGTTATTTTACGTTATTTTATGATATTTTATTTTATTCCTTTCCTATCAGCTCAGTGCAGGCGTTGCATCCGAGCTCCGGAGGGCAAAAGCCTCATCCCAGCACTGCGCTGCCCCTTTGGGATGCCTTTCTCAAAATCACCCCAAAAAACTCATTTGTGGAGGTTATTAAAGGAGGAAGGGGAGGGTTTCGCAGCCATGGGAGAGTCACTGTGATTATAAGCTACTTGCTGCTAGTTTTGCATGGCGCTGGCACTGGGAGAGCCCGACTACGAGCTTGGGAGCTTTGAAGAGCGGCGCTCTTAAAACTGAAAGAAATAAAAATAAAATAATGAAATAATTTACATGGCAGCCAGCAGACTGCTCACCCAGCATTTTCCCACCTCGGGCAGGAGCTCTGATTAACGCTCATCAGCTTATCTGCACGTTAGATCCTGATGATTCATCACCCACTACCCCAGGAATTATGACGCACTGGGGAGAGATACATTTGCAGATGCCATGGGTGGATGCCATGTCTGGAACACTTAAGTGATTTTGGCATGAAAAGGGACCAACCACAAGCCCAGCTAATCAAACCAGCATTTCTCAACCCACACCTTCCAGTAGCTACAAGGAGATTGGGCGCGAAGACAAGGCGATGGCACTGAGGACTAATTTATCGGCCCCATCGGTGGCGCGCAATCGCTGCAGAACAAAGCGCGGCGCGGGCCGCCCGCCAGCAGCCTGTGGCTGCTCCTCGTTTGCATATAAATTTAAAAAGAATTTTAATAAGTGCTAAGCGCACATGATTATTTTTTATTTATAGCCGAAAGTAGGTGTGCGCGGCCCTTTTATAAGGCGCGCAGAAAGAAGAAAGGGGCACTCGGGAGTCTGAATGGGAACACATGGAAAATCTTGTGACGGCTCCTCCTAACTAGTCTTGATCCAGGGGTGGCCATGGGCATGATGGAGAGGGATGTGAATCCACAGGGCGCTCCTGCTCCTTCCTACGCGCTCAGACGTGCGCGCTTCCGGAGGGATGCATGCAGATGTGCCGCCCGCTCCCTCGCAAAGCAATTTTGGAAAGGGAACAGCATTGCTTTGGGAAACTTGGACAGGCGGCCGGTGACACGGAGACATCCAGCTCCAGGCAGACACGGCCCTCGAGGGTCCTCACTCCTGGTTGGGAGCCAGTAACTTCCCTCGCTCTCCTGCTTGTAACTGTTTTTCTTTGATCGTTGCTGAACTGTGCATTGCATAAATCCCAAACCTGCTCTTTTTGCACACATAAAACAGGAGTAGCCCATGGTGCGAGCGGACTCCAGCACCTGGAGTTTTGTTGTGGGCAGGAGGAGCGAAAGGAGCTGGATTCTCCCATGGGGTGAAGACTTGGTGCTCTCCAGCTCCGTGCAGTCAGGAGGCAGTGAAAATCCAAGGAGTTACTGGGAACTTCGGAGCTATTGCCAGGTAAAGGTCTGCGTAGCTAAAGCATCTTTACCTCTTCTGTGACCCAAAAGCATTTCCTGGGAAATCTCTCTCTGCTACAGGCCACCAGAACACCTTATTGACAACAAAAAATACAAAATATCCCAGCGATGCCATCATACTGTGATGTCATCAGATATTTTTCCTTGAAATCTCTTTTCCAAGGGGACCTTTTGTCCCAGCGTGCAGCTACAGCATCATTTTTTACTTTATGCAGGCAAGGAAAGCGGGACGGCAGGTCTCCCACGCACGAGTCCAAGGGAGCAGCAGCAGGCAGGCCACGCTCTCGATGCTCAACCACGTCCTCCTCACTCACAACTCCCCAGGGCAGCAAAACATGAACCCAAACTAAACCCTAACCTTGCTTGGGAGGACAGCACTAACCTCAGACCTCAATGCAGCCAGCTGGGACCTTTTGATATTCTGTGAAGACATAGCCCTGTGGCCCTGTGGCCCCATGTGAAGCCTGTTGAATTCAGCTTGTATCTCTACGTCTCAGGCTTGGGTTTTGGGTAGGGGTGGTGTTGAATGAGGGGAAAGCCATGATGGTGAGGCTGGAGTAGGGCTCAGCATCATAATCCAGGCCAGGGGGAACAGATAAATTTGTACAACAGGTTTCATGGAGGCTGATGAGTGAAGCAAGCGGAGAGGACATAAAGCTCCCCGAGCTCATCTTCTGGTGATGGAACCATGAGTTTGCCATGGGC
This sequence comes from Tinamus guttatus, assembly GCF_059628265.1. Taxonomy (NCBI): domain Eukaryota; kingdom Metazoa; phylum Chordata; class Aves; order Tinamiformes; family Tinamidae; genus Tinamus; species Tinamus guttatus. The sequence goes on along the minus strand of NW_028289244.1, from coordinate 2,002,158 downwards.
CAGAATCACCATTTTATCAAGAGGAACTGCTCAGCTCGGATGATGAAAGAGATTTGGGGGAGATGGCACCAAGCTGTAAACTCACGGTGAGCAAATCTGTGACTCTCTGAAGTTTGAGGTGACCAGGAGCCACTAGACTAGTGAAAGGGCTGAGGTTGAAGTTAGGGTAGAGCTTGAGTCCGGCAGATTATATGATGGACTCCCATGGTGCTGCCTTATCTGGAACCATTACTAGTCTCCAAGTACATTTAGACTGAGAACAGCGAGAAGCTGCTAGGGCTGGGCTGACATTGAGGGTAGGATTGAATCAGGAGAAAATGAAGAGTTTGCAAAGGACAGGGTTTCTGAAGAGGTCACCACACCAATCTGAGCACTGCTGATGCACTGGGACCACACTTGAACTGCAGCCTACAAGGCGCTGCTGAACAAGGCTCCAGTGAAGCTTGGAGGGAAAGGGATGATTTAACAGTGTATCCTGGGGTTTCCCAGCTAAATCCTAATCCTAAACCTTCTCCCTCCTCTCTGGTGCCCCAGCAGCCCCAAGCCATCGGGCAGGCTGGTGCTCTGTCTGGCTGATGTCACTTGTCCCCGTTAAGTTCTCCTGTCTCCACAGCCCAGCCCTCAACCCCAACACGTGCCTTCTCTCACTCGAAAACATAGACTTTTTATTTTTTCTTTTGCTAAACCATGCATTCAAGCAAAAACGTCACAGAACTGTTGCCACGAGCAGAATAACTAGGTCACGGTTCTTTCAATGGCTGCTAATCTTCTGTATTTGGTTCACTGGGGCTCTTTGCGCTAATGAAGAATGTAAAGAGCAAATGAGAATGAAAAACTGCACATGAAATCCATTTCCTCTCGGGGAAGTCTAGTGACCCGCACGCGTTACGTGCCCGACTAAGTCGTCAGCACACGAGCAAAGCAAAAGCAAAAGCAATTCTGAGCGCTGGTGGAAACTCTTGCCCTTGTCATTAATGCAGAACGATAAACACAAGGAGCGCTCCATGCACTGGGTCCCTACTGGGAGACTTCTTTTTTCCCCAAAGCCAGATCTGAAACTTGACGTTTTAAATGTTCTAGCATAGAACTGGTCCAACAATATTTTTTTTTCCCGCTTTTCTTTGAGTAACAAATATTTTACAAATAATAACAATAACATGAAGATTCATGCTCTGCCCTCCCTGTCGCTGGCATGAGTCACTGGAGACTGGGAAGCAGCTGCAATTGCGCTGCATGGGGATAAGACACAAAGGTCTCCCCAGCCTCCCTGCATTTTGGGGCTTTGCTCCATGCACCTCGATCTTCAGAACACTTGAGAGCAGAGGAAGAGATGCCCTGGGGAGGGGAAAGGGGCTCCTTTCCAGCCCAGGCAGCTCCAGAGAGGTCCCAGCCGCTCCTCTCCTGCCATGTCCAAGCTGGGAATACTTTGCTCTCCAAGTGGGAGGTCTTGCAGGAGGGACAGCAAGGGAGATTCTTCTGCTTGAATGCCGGGAAAGCGCTCATAAAGATTTATAAAGGCTTGACCTTATCTTAAGCTTGACCTTACCAACAATTTCCAGAGCATTGCTACCCATTCGGGTTTGTACAGACGATGGCTACAATAATTTAAATAATCTCCACCTGAATGTGTTTGTATGGGCAGAGCTCGGTCCTTGCCCGTCACTGCAGCGAGCTCTTCTCATGTAAGGGGTTTATTCCACTTTTGGGGGCAGAGTGTCCTGCTCAGCTCACCCAGAGCAACCCCTGACTTGGGCTACTCTAAGGAGGCCCCAGGCGCTTCTTCACCACCAAACACAACCACTCTGCAAGCAAAAATGGTGCTAGAAAACGACTCGAGAGGAGCTTGCGGGTGCGCGCCCGTGTGCGCGCGCTGCTCTGCATCGGCCTGCGTGCACGCGGAGGAAGTTAATTTTAGTTTCGTATCTCAGGCTCTTCACTGCTCTGCCTTGCCGGGCTCTGCTGTCCTGCAGGGCCTGTCACGAGGTTCAGGTGAAAAACACCCTGTCTGTATTTTCCATGGTAAACCACAAGGGGTTTAAATTCACATCACTGTATTTGCAAACAAGCAGTTTGTGCATGCACAGGATCCTGTCTCATTTGAAACTCGTGCCCCCAAACTGTCTTCAGTTAAAACGCTTACAGAAAAAAAAAAAAAAAAAAAGAAAGTTGACTTCTCGACCACAAGCAAAAAACCTCACGCAGATCCCCCTGTATCCTGCGCACCATTAACCAGAGTTGCCTGTGTTTGGATTTCCATGCTGGGCTGTCTTTCTGGTCTGTCTGGGTCGGTCTAGACTGTATTCTGAACAGCACCAGCTGGGTCCTCACCCCCTTCCCGGTGCACCTCTGTGACATGGAGCGAACCCAGGCGCAGGAATAATCACCCTCCAGGACCAAACTTTAATTTGTTCTACTCTGCTCCCAAATTCAGGCTCTCCACTTCAATTACCACTCTGGGTTTCCACCCAACCCGCAGCGGGAGGTTTTGCAGGCTGGGTGTTTCACACACGAGGGACCAGATCCTGATGGGCCATCTCTGCTCTTGCCTCTCCACAGTTCGGGAATCTTCTCTTCACTCTACAGATTGACTGAAGAACAGGAAGCCAGAGCAGGGCCCTAAAAACACCTTTTTATCACCCAGGCACTTCATTAAATTGCTCCCTTTTTAGCAAGTGCCCAAGGCAGAAACATTCAGCCAAGGGAGAAGATGCAACCATTAGGGAATGACCAGCTCCTTGTACCGACGAGGTTGCACCACTGGCTCTGGCTTGCCCACATTCTTCACAGGTCCTGTAATCCTCATTCACAGGAGACTTTGGGACTACCCAACGCCGCTTGTCACCTCCCTTCCTCAAATAGGCCTTTACTACTGAAAGCAGAGGGAGAAATGAGACCTTCTTGTTAACCTGTGTGCGTCACGAGAGAAGTGAACTTAAATGGGGCCAGATAACCCGAATTCCTTGTCCCGGCTCCCGGAGTGCCAGCAGTGCTGGTTCCCAGTGGAGATGCTCCCTGCCCGCGCTGCCCTGTGAGTAATGCGCGTTGTGCCCTGCCGACTCACGCGTTGCTCACGAGCAAATCCCCGAGCGCTGGCTTGCGGATGAAAAATTAAAGGAGATTTTACACAAACGCCTCCTTAAACGTCCTGCTGAGACCATTAGCTGCAGTGACGAGGGACGTGCTGCACAAGCCCATGATGGCACACGCTGCCAAGAGGGTCCCCATCATTAGCCAGCAACCCACCGGTAGCTGTTCCAGACATCTCCACTGCCACCTGCCATCACAGCGGCCTGAGCTTCTCCTCTCCCTCTTTCTGGGACACCTCTGGGTGACCCAGCAGGAGTTTGTGTCCCCAGACCTGCTGGTGGCCCCAGTGCTTGAGGAGGACACGTTACCCATGCTCTCTCCACACCTGGTTTCCCTCATTTCCAACTGCCCTTCCTTGCAGGCAAAAACCCAAAGATCTGTGAACAACTCGTGTAAAGGCGCAGGGAAGCAAGGACAATATCCCACAGCTCTCCGTAAATCCAGCTCATCACTTGAGAAGCAGTCTTTAAAAATGCATCGTGGTAGCCCCATTTGGCCACTTTTCTGCTGTCTCCTTATCTGATGCTCGAGGAACGTGTTCTGTCTTAACCAAATACGCGATGGGCAGAGCGCTGGCAGCAGATGAATCACCCTAAATGGCACAGGGGTTGTACAACCCCGGTTACGCATCCTGCAGTCATTTCTGCTGCGTGTGGAAGTCGCGACATTCCCCACACCTGAAGCATCAGCACTTACAGAGTTGATGTAACACTGTCCTTCCCAGAACGCTGATGGGAATTCCGTGCCATGCTGCAGGCAGGGAAAGGCAATGGAAGCAGCAGAGCCCTACGTGTACGTGGCACCCGGGATGCTGCAGTTCTCCTGCTCTGGCCACAGATGCTCCTTTGGAATTTGGTACCCAGGACACTGCTAGGAGACTCGTTTAATTCCCTGTTTCACAAGCACCCGTGTCATGGGGATGCTGCATTTCCCACCTCTCCTGTCATTTCCATGTCTCCAGGAAGAGGCGGAAGCACCAAAGAGGTCCATAAGACTCCAATTCCCCCCTAAACAGGGTCCTCTGCCATGGGACCAATTTGCGAGGACAGCAAAAATCTCACAGCATCCCTGCAGTGCCTGGAAAAGGCAGAGGAGCGAGAGGCACCACCTCTGCTCGCGTCTCCAAAGCCCATGTCAATGGCATGGGATCATTTGGGAGCATCGTGGTCCCTTTTCCTACAGGTGCTTTGAAAAAGCTGGCTCGCAGCATCCGGCAAGACAACATAATCGTGTGAATGAAAGGTTTATCTGCAACGTCTTCAGCTGCAGACGAGGTGCTCGCAGCAAACTGAAATGATGAAAAGTAAGATAAATGTGTAGTTGGTTTTCAAAAGAAAGCAGCTAATTTTTCTTTTAATTCAGGTGAGTGAGGACTGCAATCACAGTTCCAAAAAATGCCCATATAAGATCCATGGTTGTTAGCCTACAATTACACGACGCAATTTCAAGATTGAAATTAAATGTCTGTTTTTTTTAAGATTAGTCATGCGACCTTCCCCTGAGATCTCAGTGTCAAGCTGGGTCAAGCTCTCTCTTTCCTCCACATGATCATCAATTCTAAGGTCAAATTTTATGCAGTCACTCCTCTAGGAGCTATTATTTCAAATTATATGTCAATTATCTATGCCAAATTTAGCAGCTCTTCCTTTTTAAATCCAAGTCTACTTAAAAATCCTGGTATCTGCATTAAAATATTTTGTATCACAGTCATGCTCCTGAAGCTGGAGAGGACCAGAAGTCAAGGAAAGTTGTCTTCACCAAAGAGTTGCATAGTGGCTTTGAAATCAAATTCCAATAGCGACAAAAGCTCATTGTCGGAAAATCTCAGTGCCACATTTGCTCCTGTGGAGGAGGCAGAGAACTGAACAAGTAGCTATGTTTGCAACCTAAAAAAATAAAAAGGGGGCTAATCCCCATCCTATAGCCTATAGGCTTTCCCTATCTTTAGCAATAACTGTTGCCGCAAAGAAAATTATCTCAGCATGTAACTCAGGTGGAGTTGGGGAGGCTGAATTTAGGTTATGAGCTAATGAAAACATTGAGAATCATATTCCTTGTTTTGCACAGGGACATACACACAAAAGCACTCAGAAATCATCTGAATTCATTCTCTTTCCTCTAATCTGTCCCTCTGTGAATATTGCTGGGTACCAATCCACGCGCTGCAGAGCCAAAGTGCAAGAGCTCGAGCTGAACAGTGAAATGAAGAAATTCAAGCTGAATTAGATCAAGATGAAAGAATCTCTGAATGATGCCTTTTAGACTCTTTTTGTAGTCCTTAGCAGCATCATGTATTGGTTAGCTCCAAGAGCAGCAGGATATGAGATGTTATCAGTTCTGCATTTTTTCCTTCATAAACCAGAGATTACAGACTTCCAGTAGGACTGCAGCTGAGGCTTCTTTTCTTCCAGAGTGCAGGGACAAATCAAGTGAGAAAAAAGCATCTGCAATGTGGACAGCGTCAAACTGGGGCAAGGGAACCTCTGAATTCCCAGACGAAGATTTTCCTTGGTTTGATGGTATAACACGTAATTTTAAAAGTTGCGTCCTGCAAGAAGCTTACCTCCTGGAGTGTCCCTCAGTCTATCATAAAGTTTTAATTTTTAATGAATACCAAGATGTGCAGGAGAGGCATAGGAGTGGTTCCCACTGAAGTTCAATGGGGCCCAGGCAGTCGAGTGCTCTGAATACCCATCAACAGCGCTTTCATGCATCCAAATGAAACATTTTGCAGAGTAAAAGTCCTTGATCTTGCAAACACATATATATACAAATAATTTCATGCACAAATTGCCAGGCTGATTTCCACAGGACCATCCACACATGTGAAATAATTTCCTTAAATGAGTATTTGCAGGATTGAGCTTTATGCACAGTGAAGACCTTGGGAATTACATTGCCCATGGAGCAAGCAGTAACCATATTTAGGAACCATGGGCCTTTTGTCCTGATCTCTACCATAAACCTTTAGACTCTAAACACATCTGAGTTTTTAATAAGAAATATATAGGTTGGGCTGCTCGAGTCCCAGCAGAAGGGTCTATGTGGGGCCTTTGCCACTGATGCTAAAGTCACACTAGTGAAAACCTCTCCTGGGGATGATGTGCAGGGTAGGCCACAACCTGCATCAAAAACCTTGTTCCAGAGAGCTCATGTCCATCATTTAGGAGAACTCAACAGGGATTAAACCAGCAACCAAACAGATATTAAGCAACCCTCTTCAGAACGTTATCTAAAACATGACAGCGTTTGGAGAGAATGATCCCCTCTGTGCCATGAGCATGTTAACTACGGTCTGGAAAAGAGTGAAGAATTGTATCTCAGCGTTACATGCAGGAATTACACTCCCTGCCAAAGTAATCTGTACGCCGGTTTAAAGGGAAAGAAAAAGAAACACTGTAAAAAGATTATCTTGAGGATTCTCACAGAGGGCCTTGCGCTACGCGGGGACATGGCTCTTCTCCAGCGATAACGGCCCCAGCACTGGGAAGAGCCAAAAAGCAGGAAGAGCTGCTGCTGGGGAGCGGATCCTGGGGAATGTCAAGCCCGGGATGGGGAAGGCTGCCGGGCTCAGCTCCAAAGAGATGCAGCCCAGGATGCCCTCATGCAGCTTGGAGCCTGTGCAAGCACATTACCCACCCCAAACAGCACCGTTTTGGGCCCCGCCGTGTTTTGTGAGCAGGATGCAGTGCTGCCACCTCCTGCCTTTGCTCCTTGTCACCGGGTTGTACCGCACCAGGCCCAATCCTTCCCAGGGAGATAAAGCCCTTGTGTGCAGCACTTGTTTCAAAGGCAAATTGTGAACGCAAGAGCTGTAATTTATTCCTGTACATTAGAAACGGGCTAATTTGCACCAGTGACTAGGTACCCTATTGGAAGGTTTTCACGTCTCATGAATCAGCAAGCGAGCTAATGAACAAACAATTAGGAAGCGAACAAAGGCACGCACTTTGTTTGTTACTTTTAGCGAGTCCTAATAATATACTCTATTAGCAACTGTGTTTTGCTAAAGCGATGCAGTCTAGACAGCAACCCACACCGCGCGCCGAGACTCTTCAGAAGGGAAATGTCGGCGCGCTGGAGGGTAAGGAGCCGGTGAGCGACGCGGGGACAGCGCGAAGCCGACCCCGGCGGATGGGACCAAGAGCTGGTTTTGCACCCTGCAACACAACCGCGCGTCAAGTCGCCGCCGGGTTTTGTTTGCATGGAGCAAAGATGCGTTTAGAGGAGGCAGAAGAGAGATGAGGGGTGATGCTGCGTTGCTGGTGCAAGCAGTGCCCGACGGGGACCCCTCGCCCAGGTCCTGCCGCTCCCCACGCGCTCGGGGCTCGCCCGACACAGCGCTCGAGCAGGAGGAAATGGGGTGTGTGCTGAAATGCTCCATTACATATTGTAATGGCAGACATTAATTCAACGTTAATAACACTTTGCGCTTTTCAATCACGTCTTCCAAAAGCCCTCGGAGAGGCGGGGAAGCATCTGGCTGACGACGGCTGGGCAGAGCCCAAAGGTGTATCCTCGCTCCGGGCAAAAACGAGGAGATGAAGTGACTTGCCGGGGTGGCAGAGCTGGGAAGGCGATGTGCGGCTCCACGTTTCCAGACCTACATTCCCATCTCCTTGCCAGAAAGAGGAGCTGGTTTAAATATTACCGTTCGCTGACCTACTTACAGCGCTACCGTCAAAACTTGGAGGTGACGACTGCACCATTTCCCCTCTCCGCTTGGCCTTTTTGGGGAAAATGCCATCTCTGCAGCAAGCCTTGCAGCTGCATCTAAGCAGACAGGGCGCAACTCCTTGCTCCACTTTCTGATGAGTCCCCAGTTGCCGCAGTGCAGCATCCGGAGAGCTCGCAACACCCAAAACGCGTGTTCCGCGTGGCTTTTTTGGGGACCTGCAGCATGAGCTGCACCTCGTCCAGGAGCTGGTGGCAGTTAGAGGCATGGAGCAGCCCCTGTGCCAAAGGTCCAGCCCATATCTGCTCCTGCTTGTCCCCTTCATGGCCTTCAGCGTCTCGTCCCCCACCATCTCCGGGGTGCACTGGGCTGCGCTGTGGCCGTTTGTTGTCAGTCAGAAAAAAAAAAAAGCAAAACTACCAAAAAAAAACAGAAAAACCCAAACCCTTTCCTGCCTGCACAGAGCCCCGGCACGAGCTAACATCAGCGCAGGCGGCATGCAGGCACGAGAGGCCGGCGCGGATGCGCGCGCTCCATCCCGCGCGGCCGGACCCCGTGCCGGGCAGGAAACGCTCCGGCAGCCCCTCGGCCCGTCCGGAGATCAGCAGGGCTGATAGCGGCCCCGGCTGCCCGGCCGAGACGCTCCCGGCCACGGCCGCGTTTCGGGGCTGCCTAAGTAGGTCACATCCTGCGGCGCTAAATCACGGGGATGCGCGGCCCCGGGCAGCGGCTCGTCCATGCCCGGCTGCGCTCCGGGCATTGCGGATGCTGCCGACCGAGCGTGCAACAACGGCCGGGCATGCAACGGGGCGGAATTCTGCCTTTATTTCCCCCCAAAAACATCCAGAGTGCAAAAAACATCCCGCTGCAGCAGAGACGCCATCCCCGGCGCTCCGGGTCCCCGTGCGCTCGCGGGGCACCTGGCAGCCGTTACACGTCTCCGAGCTCGCCGGCTCCCCGGGCTGTTTACAGGCACTTTTATCGAGGTGCGCCAGGTGGGGATGCGGTTACCGCCTCGGCGACTGTTCACCTCAGCCTCCTGCTGCATCACAGTGTCACCGACTGTACGCACAAACATCAGATAACAGCGGTGCTTCGGTCACAGCCCGCTCAGCCTCTGCACCCTGCGCTCACACAGGCACTGGAGGACGTGGTTCGCGCACAACCCTCGCAGCAAACCACACACGAGCTGGTGCGCTCAACTATCTGCCTTATCTCAAGTTTTTTTTTTTTTTAAGTAAATTACACCAATTTTTTTTTTTACCGTTTTCAAAGCTAATACACAAATGACAGGATGTTGTTGAAGGAAAATATGAGCTTTCGTAAGCTATTATTATTAGCACATGCGCACCTCCGCGCTGCTTTGATCTTACTGTAGCTTCGTTGTTTACCCCTCCTGACTCCGCACCGGCTGCGCTCCAGCCCTGGCGCCTGCTCCGATGGAGCCCGCGAACAATCGGAGCGGGACCCGCTGGCCACAACAGCTCGGAGCGCCGGGATAGTGGCCCGGGACCGTCCTGCGGGGCGCACTATATATAGTTTTCCCAAAGGCTCTCAGCTGTGCCGAGGTGTTGGCTGCTGAGCGGAAGGGCGGTAATGTGTACTCAATAAACGCGCTTTGATAGCTCGCATGTAGGCTGGAGCGCGCAGGTTTTGTTTGCAGCGGAACCCGGCTTCTTCCATTGTTTTATGAGCAAAAAAGCAAAAGAAACAACGGCAAAGAAAAGCAGCGCGGGCGGACTTAAAAACAGGGCACATTCGCTCCGGGATTTGCAGCCGCTTTGGCTGGTTTCAGCGACCAAAATAAGTTTCTGTACATTGTTATGTATATAATTTCTTTAGGCTTCCATTAGCATGAAGTTGACCCGCTGCAGAAAAGTAATTTCCAGGCTGTTTCTACTTCTGTCATCACTGGAATTGTTGACTAAGTTCCAGTCAGCGGCAGCTCTGCAGACTCACGGAAAGCAGGGGCATTTTGCAGACAACGCTCAGGGTGTAACTCGGCCATGATGCACCAAAATCATAATCTAGCTCGGCTCTTAGTCCCTGGCCTAGATGTGCAAGAAACAAGCAGGTGGACGGTTAGCAAATATGGCTCTATTATAAAAATCTCATATATTGCTCTAGTAATAGCCAGCAGAGTCCATTTGGGCCCAGTGCTGTATGCACACACAGGGCCAGAGACCTTCCACTCTGGAAGGGCTGCAAACTTAGCCGAAATGCAAGTTGTTTTATCAGGGCAAACAGAGGCAAGGAGTGAAGGAGAATAATGCAACAGGAACAGAAGAAGTGACTGTATCAACGGGCTGCATGCACAATTAGACAATAATTTTAAACATCCTGCTTTCAAAACTGAGCCGTGCTCTGATACAGCAGCAGGCCAATTTTTCTGGAAACGCATTGCAAAGGGTTCACACGCCGGCTTCAAACGGCAGTCACCAAAGCAGGAATAAAATCCTCTGAGCACAGGAGCCCTCGCTGCAAAACCCGCTGCCACTCAGGTGTGAGGTTGACGGGAGGCGACATCCCATCAACCTGGGGTAACTGCAACATCAGGAGGCTGGAAAAAACAAAGTTAAAAAATATCTATTTTTTTTAAAAAAAAAAGTCTTTGGAAAATATCCTAAAAATAGTTTGCAAAAATTTACACGTTCTTGGTGATGGCGGATAGGGAGTGAAGGACGGCGGCGCTGCCGGGGACACGCGGCTGCCAGTTTCGCTGCGCAATCACTTCCACCCGTGTCCTGCCAGCAGCGCCAAGGCTGGATTATCAGGGCGGATTAAACCTCCAGCCAATTTCCCTGCCTGGAAACTTGTGGATTGTCTAGACTTCTCTGTGTTCAACGATATGCTCAAAGTTCGCCCTTTATCGCTGCAGCATCGCCCGCCGATCCTGTGGGATCTAATCCTGCAAGGCACCCGCGCCGCCGTGGGAGCTCCAGGTGAGCTCCACTTCGGGTGGCCCTGCGCGCCGACTGGTTTATTTCAGACGGAATTCGCATAAATTCAGAACCGCTTCCAAATTTCTTGACTGCGAGATCAAAGAGGCAAGAACTTGCTCCGTGCCATGTGCGGAGCTGCTCGACGGGGCAACGCGGGCTGGGGGGCGGAGAAGGCGCGGAAGAAAGTCTCGGAGATTATGCCCTCAAAAACAAACCCAAATGCCACCCTCACATGAAAAAGCATTGCTTGGCAGTAACAATTAATTTCTTAACTGAAACCCGCCCAACTGTGTCCAAGTGTTTTAATTTGCCTATTGCTACAATATGCAAGGGAGCTGGCAGTAATGGATTTGCAATTAAAACTAAAACTGGCAAAGAAATCGCAAAGCTGGCAAAAGAGCTAATCTGCAAGCCATGATCACAAGATTACAAAGTGTTTATGCACATGCTAATTACCGGAGCATGGAGCTGAGAATGACTGGTAGCCGAGAACGCTGGGTCTGCGCGCTCCAAATCCCGACATCCCTACGGCCGGCCTGGGCTGCACCCAGGCACCTCCTGCATGGAAAATGCAGGAGAAACGCCGAGGTTGGGACTCTCCTGGCACCGGTTTGAGTGCAGGGAGTGCTCCAGACTCACCAGAGTGCAAGGAATGGGGCAATGAGGCAGAATCCAGGGGTGATCCCGCTGGGATCATGCTATTTCTCCCACGCTTATCAGCAGGACTGAAAGCAACGCTCCAGCACATCCACTAACACGGCATTCCCTGGAAGCCGCTGCCTCATCCTTGGTTTCAATACGGGAGCAGTGAATGGGAAATGGTTATTGCCCTGAAGGAATCAGCAGCCCCGTATTCACCGTGCCACCCTTCATCCTGTTGTCTCCTGGCTCTAAAAATGGTTGTTCCGCTCGATCCCCCGGGATGAGCGAGTTGTGCCGCATGCTGCTCTGCTTGGGCAAGAACGTCCCCATCGCTACCAACACGAAGCCCTGCAAAAGCAGAGGGTGGAAAGGAGCTAAGAAAGGCTTCCAGGCATCAAACATTGGTGCCAGCAGCTAATAACGGGGGCGAGGGGCACCGTGAAGGACGATTCCAAAACGGAGGAGAAGAATTCAAGGAGAAAACCAAGTGGAAGAGCAGTCTCAGAATAAAAGGCTGCTGGGAAAACTGTGATTCTTTAATATGTAGGATTAAGGATTGCCAGTATCCTCAGGGAGGAAATGCAAATGGGGTTCAGACCATTTTTTCCATAAAAATTAGGAAGGAGAAAGAATAGACTTTGAAGTTCAACATGTTAGTAAATGAAAGCAACAGCAAAGGAGACACAAAGAGAAAGCAAGCCCTGGACGCCCAGAATTATGTCTTAAACACTCAGTAGAGAAAGACAGATCCCGAGGTGATGATGAGGCTTCCCTTCATGCCGTGCTCAGATCCCAGAAAAGCTCTAGATTAGAAACTGCCTGAGAAAAAAAAGAGAGTTACACAACAAAGGTAGGATGGAGCAGAGCATTCAAATGGGACGCTTGGAGCCTTATTCAGCGCGCTGGGGACGACAAGGCAGCGAGGAAGACGGGATGGGAGCCCATGCACACGCCAGCACTGAGCACAGGGAGGGTTTCTGTAGGGGATCTTTGCCTGGGAGGTGGCAGCGGGAGCCACAGAGGAAGGAGGTGAGAGCAAGGAGGCCTATGGAGAGGCCAGAAATGGTGCCCACAAGGGAAGTGTCCAATCTGGCTCGAGGAGTCGATCATTCCCTCCCAAGGGCAGGACAGTTCAGTCCAATGCGCACGGTGGTGGTGGTGAGAGAGCAGAAATGCCTTGAAAGGACAAGCAGCGACTGAAATTCAGGTCACTGCTGCGCCTGGTGGGGCCACGGTGCCTGTGATGAGCTTGGGGAGGTCCCAGTGGCCGGGCCAGAGCCTGGTCACCCACCAGGAAGGGCAATTTGTCTTTGCTGCTGGTCATTCCCACCTCTCTGCTCGTGCAAGGCAATTACGGAAGGAGTTTAAGGCATCATTAGCGGTGGCCATGCAGTGGTGTGTATCAGGGCATGGAATCCAACCATCACCTGAGCAGATGAGTGTTACGGAGCTCGTTAGAGCTACACAAAGTGCGATTCAAAGAAGAGCTGCTTCAGAACTTGACTTGGAGATGAATTTATCCATCCTTACAACACTGTCAAGCAATTAATGGGACATCCAGCTATTGCAGTAACCAGGTGAGAGCAGTTGTCCCAGACGTAGCGGAGATGAAGCACCACGATAAGGAAGAGATGATATAATGCTGGTTCCATCTGACCATAAGCTCTGTGACTCCACAGTTGTTCCTCGTTCCAAGTGAGATACGTGGAACAAGAGTTTACAAAATGCAACACAACTACAGACTTGCTGGGTTTCTTCAACACATTTGGGAGAAAACTACTCTCATTTCCACGGATTTGGCAGGTTGCTCTGCACTTTCCAGCAAACATCTCCAGCAGGTCCCACTGCTGGGGTCCAACACTCTTGCCTGGCCCGTGGAGAGACCCCCACTCAAGTGCTGCCTATTTAAAGCCATCTTACAAACCAGTTTAATAAAAGCTGACTGCATCTGCTTCCATGTTATTAGTTCTGCCCCAAAACTCTGTTCCTGGCAGCTCAATGTTCCACGCTAATGAGCCAAACCTTCCCCTCCCATGGCAGTTCTCCTAAACCTCCACACCATTCAGCTCTCAAAGTTACCACCCTGTTTTCCCCTCGGGGCAGGGAAGGATTGCAGCTGCAGAGGGGGTTCTTCAAATAATACGGAGGCCAAAGATCTGTGGGAAAATCTGCTCTCAGACAAATAGCACTTGGGGGCATCCGCGCCGAGAACCAGCCCCTCTCTGCCTCCGTCTGGGTCCCACGTCCTCCTGGCAGCAGTTTTCCCTGCCCTGCGCTGCCATTCATCCCACGCCAGGTCACCCACCCAGCAGAGCAGGGTGGCAGAGCCCGCGCTCATCCCGGTGCAGCACGCGGCTCCGCGGAGCGCTCCGACCCGGAGCGTCGCCGCTCACCTGCTCCCGGTGCACAGAGCAAGGATGCGCCGCGCGCCACGGCAGCTCCCCCTCTCTTGAGGATTTCGAGCCATTTTGGGGGGTTTTTTTCTCTCTGCCGCTCAGCACCTTGCTAAGTGCAAACTGCAACGTGGGGTTATCGCTCTGAGATGCTCGTTGATGCTGCTGAGATTGAAAAGAGATGAGATTAGCCTGATCACCTCGCTGAAACGAGCTGCTGTCTCTCATTTGGAGCGATAAGGGTGCCTTGCGGGAGCCCCTGCTGCGCTCGCCCACACGAGACCCCAACTCGCAGCCCCCGCGATGAAAAATGCGTCTGTAGGACTCATCACAGCCACAATCCATGGCTCTAATAGTGTCCCAACAGGCGCACATGTCCCATCACTCCCAGTTTCCTCGTGCTTCCAAAAGCTGGCTCTCTGACGGGCTCCTCTCATGCGTCTCGTTATAAACCTTTCTGCACCGCATGCGACAGCAACCTCTCCCTGCACAGCTTCCACTCGCTGCTGACTTCGCCTCGAGCCATTAACTGACAAACTGGCAGCGAACTGCTGTTAACAAATGATTTCCTAGAGATTACTGTTTAAGTAAAAAAGGTTCCAAGATAAATAGACTCGCTCTTCATGACAAGGAATTTGAGTTACGCATCCAGGGGTTTTGGTGCATGTGTCCAAAAACCATGCCGTGCAACCCCCGCGGTGGTTCTCATCGGCATGGCACGAGCCCGTAAAGCAGAAATGACACCGTGTCCTCGGTTCAGCACCGCAGCTCTGTACAGCGTGTGCATTTTGGAAGACATTTCGGACCGTCCAAGTCGATGCTCCCATCCGGATAATGCCATTCTCTGAAATCACAGTTACAGGCTGAAAAAAGCAATTTGCTTTTGAAGGCAGAAAACATGCCAATCGCCTTGGAGGGGCCACCTGCAACTTGCTACATGATTATGAAACTGCAATTTGTTGAATATCCCAGAGTAAATGCTCCAACAAAGCGGCACGGCCTCTTTTTTCCTTTGGCTAGTCCTTACGGCAGTCGTTTCTGACCCCCGCCGTCCCACAGGAGCCAGTGCTGGCTCTGCAGCCGCAGCACCCGGTCGTGTTCACTGCCTGCTCCCAGCACGGCCTGCACGGGAAGCCAGAGAGCTTCGCAACGCGCCCGGGGAAACTGAGTCACGGCCAAACGCGCTCCCGGGGCGCTCGGCGCGGGAGCCGGGATGCAGCAGCGGCTCCCTCCGTCGCGGCGCCTACAAGACTATCCGGTTCCTCGGCTCTGAGAGCTCCAGCATGCCCCGCTTGTACCTGATTTTGAGAACATCCTGTGTTAACACATAAACAACCGGTGTCGCTACCGCCGGATGATTCGGCTGTTCCCAGGCGGCTGACGCTCCCTGGGAACGGGCTCGCGGGGCTCGGATGCTTCCAACCCCGGGCAGCATCAGCACGGCAGTAGGGCATTTACCAGGCACTGCTTTTCTTTTTTAATTACTTTGCACAAATGGTGCTGCTCTTAATTAATCTGCACAAACAGCAATGCTTTTGGAAACAGCCGCTCATCTTGCAGGGACTCATGCTCAGCATCACAGCCTGCCCCCATCCCTTGGTCTATATTTATATGCAGATTGGGGTACTAGATTAGCAATAATAGCCTGTGAGAGCTTAAAAATACTTTTTTGCAAAGCTTAAGCGCATGCATCGAGTTATATGATGTTCTCAGTTAATGTCAACATCCAAGCAACTGGCGCTGATAATTGCAGGTAATTTTCTGCCTTTCTGAATGGAGAAGTGGAAATTTTCTCTAAAACTCTTACGTTCAAGTGAGATTAAGAAGTCTCAAAACTCCAGCCTACCCATATAAAACTATTGTTATTAACTGAATTCTGCTCCTTGTGGGAAAAGTGCAGAGCCCAGCGGAACAGCAGAAAACCTACACTGCCAGATAGAAACCTGGTTTCAGGCATCGGATTAATTACGGAAAACAGCAAAAGGCTTAGGCCAGAAGTGTTCAAAAACTTCAAGCCAGAAGTGTTTAAAACTTTTCCTGGCTGTTTCTAAATAGAAGAATCTACAGCATGACACAGACCAAATAGGCCAACATGTGAGCCAAAACTTCTTAGAACTGAGCTGGAATCACAACCTTAAATTACTTGAGATTGTGTTCAGAAACATGCACATTCACTCTCTGAGGTTTAGATAAATTCAAATTATTAATCATTTCACCAGGGTGTTTGCATGCCACCTCCTTTAGGGAGCTAAATTAGCAGCTGCTCCTGTGTTTCTGGGTTACAATATTTGACTCCAAAGCGGCTCGCAGCCCTCAGGAATTCAGCAGCTCGATTTAGCCGACTGAACGTTAGCACTGGGAAAGGGCTCCGGAGCTGGATGCGGGACAAGAGCTGCCCTTTGAGCTAAACCAGCGCGGAGAAGGGCTGGGGCTCTCGCAGTGAATCACTCCAACTTACATTTCTTGAAGCGCTTGTGTACGACAGCATCGGAACCACAGCTACATCTGATTTGAATGAAGCCTCAGCCTTAATGATGTTCATGCCAGCTATGCAAGAAGCAACACAGTTTTCCTGAACGCCCTATTATTTTGTTTGATATCTCCAAAGATTTTTCTCCCATTCCCAAAGCATTTTTACCAAAGCTCATTTCACGGAAATAAACCATTTCCAGTGGATTTTCGAGAGGGATGCACTTAAAACTCTAGACAGGCCAAAACTGCAGCATTCAGACCTCAGAGTTTGGAGGCGTTTGGCTCCAACATCCAAATCTCTACTTAAAAAACAAAAATGCAAACAGAAATCAGCACTGAAGATTCTTCTTCTTCCTTTTTTTTTTTTTTTAAAAAAAGCTCTCCCTAAATAATGATTTCAAAAAAATAACAAGCTAAAAACAAAACACAACAGCAATAAAATAAAATCTGATTAACTCTTCAAAAAGATCCTGCGCGATACCGCTTGGCGTGCCGCTGTTGCCTATCCCAGAGCTACAGCAGTTTACAGCAGCCAGGGCTCTGCTGCAAACACCCCGAAACGAGGACGCTCTCTCTTTTCATGTTTCAAAACAAAAGCCAAATTCTGACTGCTGGGAGGAGGAAGAATTTGTTGTTGTGCCTACGTTACTGTGTAATTACCCCCTGCAATTTCGTTTACGTTCCTTTGAATGCTACAGCAGACACCAGGGCTGGGTAGATGCGGCAGTTCCTCCTGTCCTTATCTAAGGCTCCAGGTTTGCATTTTCACTGCAAGCCTTCCAGTTTTAGGGATGTGCGTGTCTACTGCAGCAAAGAGAAAGAAAACATTTACACGGAAAGGAGAAAGGGGAAGGCAACTGATTTGCCAACCTTTCAGGCTGTCAAATGAAGCCAAGGAAAAAGTTTAACATCAAAAAAAAAGGAACCCAAAAAACCCAAAAAAAACCCCACCAAGTTTTCTCAATAAAATTGGAGTCAGAAATATGGGGATAAGATCAGGAAGGAACACCAATGGATAAGAGACTGTTCATGGGATCAGAACATGGAAAATTCCATAAAGCACAAATGTTGCTAAGAATATTCAAAAGTCAAAGCTTTCTGTGGGTGTGCA
Organism: Tinamus guttatus; assembly: GCF_059628265.1. Classification (NCBI taxonomy): domain Eukaryota; kingdom Metazoa; phylum Chordata; class Aves; order Tinamiformes; family Tinamidae; genus Tinamus; species Tinamus guttatus. The sequence goes on along the minus strand of NW_028289244.1, from coordinate 1,984,836 downwards.
TGCATAGAGATGTCAACACAACTATTTCACGATCACCGAAATTGCTACTAGCCTGCATCCTCTCTGAATGGCTATTTTTAGGACCCGGCCTTTCATGTGGTATAATGATGTGGATTTTACAAGAGCATTTATAATGTGTTTCATATGGTGTACAGTCCTGGAGAAATTGCTTTGTATCAGAGAAAGTTAAACAAGAAAGGTTTGAGTTTTTTTTTTCCTTTCTTATTTTATACTATTGCTTCTGTTTCAGATTTGGGGTTAATGGGTTTGGGGTTAATACTTAAATTTACCCTCCGTGGCGGCCACAGCGTCGCACCTCTGTGTGCGACGTGATGGGACCCCAGCACTCGCTACCTGGATTTCTGCATCTTTGTGCCACTGGGCTGGTTTCAAAGATCACCACGCTGGGTTTTGTGAGTTACAGCAGGAAGTTTAAGTTCAAAGGCTAAATTTCTATCGCACTTCTAGAGCTGCCAGGGGGTGCGCACGGTCTCCCACATTCAAACCTGGTCCTTTTTCTCTAAGGACAAAGTCACAAAAGGGCAGATTGGTGGAAGTAGGAGGCTCCAGTTGCCCTTGCTTTGGTGATACAACCGCACGCGCTGGTAATTGCGGGGAGGCGATGGGTAATGAGAACCAAATCGTCAGCCCGTCCATGAGAGGAACAGCAAATCTTCATGTGGTAGATCTTACGAGGGTTTATTTCCTACACATGAAAGCAATACCTGCCGTGCCATCTCCGCGCTGGTAGGATACGCGCTCCGCATTTCTGACCCGTTCCGAGCACTTCATAGGGAAGAACATCCCCTAAACAATATCCCGCAACAGTGTTCATGATTTTATCCCCCCCATTCTGAGCCAGACGTGCATTACAATCCTGGGCTCTCACGTTTGCCTTTTGAACAAGTCACATCAGAGGAGAAGCTCTGTTTATGTCCATAGATGCTATTCCTAAGAGCAAACCACAGCAGAAAGCAAACGCAACATAGAGCAGAGAAGGTTGCAGCACTTTAAAACTTTTTTTTGTTTCATCGTCCTTCAAGACGGACGTGTATTCAGTATAGTCCCAAATTCTCAGTACAACAAAGGAGATATTACTGATTTTTTTTTTTTTGCCTATCATTTCATCAAACCCGAAGTTGTTACAATCAGAGGAGAAAAGAGCTCTAGGCTCTAGTACCAGCTTTGCTCTGGTTTCGAGGGCTCCCCACAGCTTTGTTGGCTTCATTGCTCCCCTTGACAAAACACTAATTTGGGGACCCCACGAAGCACAAGGAGCCGCTGTGGCCGAGCCACATCCAGCCAGCGGACAGCATGGGAATGCTTGGGCTCCCCTTCCAACCAAGAGGCACGTGGCATTGCAATCGTTTCCCTTCCCATTTTCCAGGCTTCTGGCACTTTGTTATTCACATCGCGATGTCCTTGCTCTGCTTGGGACCTGCCTCTACGGCAGAGCTGGGACAAGCATCTGATGGCAGCAGGCGCTGGGGCTTTACTGATTCAGCGGGATGAGCCTGGAAAGGAGGAAACGAGCAGCCCCGTATCCTGTTTCCAACCCTCTGAGTCACCCAGTCCTCCGACCGGACCCTTGCCTCATCCTCCAGGCACGGCGATTAGCAAGCAAGTGCACCTGAGCCTCATTTTTTTTCAAGGAGATACGTGAAAGAACATGTATCCCCTATCCAGAAAAGCCTATATGGGGTACTCCAAAGTACAAGAAAATGCCAGGAACACCCCCTTCCTGCCATGGCGAGTAACCAGGACTCATTCTGCTCCTCTGCGCCCAGCCCAGAGGAAGAGGATGGAGAGGAAGGAGAAGCTGAGCTGACCAGCACCTTCTCCAGATGGTCCCACCTGGAGCCAGCACAAACACAAATGGCCGCTGAGGACTTTGGGGAGGATTCGGAGGGGTTTAGCAACCACGTGGCACACGCTTGACTATAGTTTGCCCCAATCTGCTCTGTCCAGCCTCAAAAAGAGGCATTTCCCATGAGCATCATCCCAGCACCGCTATCCCCGCAGTGCTGGACCGGGAGCTCCAGCAGCGGCCCCGGCTCCGGCCAGGGCTTCCCGCTTCCCTGCCAGGCCCGGGGCCAGCGGGGCCAGCGGCTCCGCTCTTTTCTCTCAGACACGTCGTGTGCCTGACCAGCCCCCAGACCGCTACGTTCTTCACGGACCAAATCTCAGGAATATTAACCATTAATCTCAATGGGCTCTGGGTGTTCACGTTTCACCTCCTTTCCCCCCCTCCAAATTCTCCAAATTCCTGACCGGACAGACTCGCCCGGCTGAAGGAGCATCATCTTTGGCTCAGTGTGATCCCCTCAGCAGAGGCATCCCAAGCTTGGGAAACCCGGGATTCACAAGCAGCCCATTTTAGTTCCTCCCCCACGACATTCTCCTTTCTCTTCCTTCCATTCCCAACAATTTTTTTTTAATAAGAAAGAAAGAAAAAAAAAATCGGCTTATGCTAGACCACACACATGCAGCGCTGTATCATGTCACTGCTGCTTGGGCAGAGCGCTCTCATTTATTTCAAAGGCAAGTTCTGCTTCAAAATTGAGGGTGTGATACGAACTCCGAAATTAACACAAGAATTTTCCTTGGGGGGGAAGCGGGGCTGAATCAGACATGCAATAAATGACCTCGGAAGCCCTGCGCCTCAGCGCATCCACCTATCCGGCGTGAGGCTTTCATGGAAAAAAACCTCATTTTCCCCGGGATCCCATTTCAAGCCAGGTAGAAGAGCTGGAAGAAGTGGATTCGCGTTGGTCACGAGGGAACGAGTTAGTCACACGCCTGTCTGCTAGGATGGCCACCGACACGCGCTGCACTCCTCACACTTGTTTTTTCCCTTAAATACAAGGATTATGAGTCTGGGCAGCATGTTGGTGATGGCCACCAGCGCATCCCACTGTCAGGGCCCAGCTGGGATGTGAAAGACAGAAATGTGGCCCTGATTGCACCAGTGAGGACACAAAACTCTGCTCTGGCTCTGCCCCACACGTGGATGGGGATCAGCTCCATGTGTTTCCACCCCACAAGCCCCATCTGGGACCCATGGGGCTGTTTCAAACCCACCAAGTCAAGGAAGAGCCCCATGGGGTGCAGGCATCAAGCCCTGGGCATCTGCCCCACGTCCTGCGCTTGCCACCTCACTTGGACACCCAGGATGGGCAGAGCTGGGGAAGCTCCCACCACCCCTCGCTCCCACAGCAGCTCCATCTTGAGAACTTAATTAGCACGAAAACGAGGCGAGGGCTCCATTTTCCGAAGAAAAAGAGGCTCCCAGGGCTCTGCTTCCTCGTGCAGGAGGGGGACGGAAGGCGCAGAGCGTCAGCATCGCGTGCAAACCCGTTTGGCTCTCCCCAACCACGAGCAGGCGCGGAGCGACCCCAAGGACGCCGGCGTGCGCCCCATGCACGACACAGCCCCCCTCGCTCCCCTCATTTCCAACCCGATTTACAGGAGCAACCCAAAGGAACTTATAAATTGCTCCTTCTACTGCGTAGCTGCCACATGGTACAAGATATAACAATGTTCAGAAAACCCCCTCAGGTCCCAACGCAATTATACAACTGTAGCAAGAAAAATATGTTAATCTGATCAAAGTGTTAACATGTTTGACCATGTCTGACCTCTAATGTTTGTAACCACCTAAAAGGCCGATGTTCTTACCAAGGATGTACCTTAATTTGATTTAAAGTTATTTGTACTATTTAAAAAAAGGATATAGTTTTATGATTTTATATTTCACGTAGAAAAACAGCTCCTCGGCTTCTTTAATATTCTCTGGACGTTTCTTGCAGGTTTTTAAACCAGCAAATCCTATATATCCTCTCAGGGAATAACTGGAGTTTTTCAAGGGTGGGGAAGGAGTCCCGCAAGATGCTCCTGTGTCACCCAAAGGTGCAAACCCTGCTCCGGTGACGGGTCAGGATCAGCACCAGAAGAGCATCTGCCACCGCGGCACGGGTGGCCGGTGCTGTGCCAAGTATCTGCTGGCCATGGGGCGGCCCTGGCCACACCGTGCGTCGCGCTGGGGACACGGGCGCCGCGCTGACGGCGATGGCCGGCGCCGGGACATTCTTCCACCCACCACCCAGCAGCGACACGGGGAACATGTAAACAGCGCGAGTGGGTGTGTGGCGATAAAACACGCGGCGCTGGCCCCGGGGGACGGACCCTGGCAGGACCCAGCGGGGCGGTACGATGGCTGGCGGGTCAGGAGCAAAAAATAAATTAAAAAAATACTAAAAAAAAAAAAAAAAAATGCAGAAGCGATGCTGCTGCTAAAATGCAAACAAAAAAAGAAAACACCAGTAGGAAACTGGTTAAATGCAAAACCTGAAAGTTTGGGAAAAGCACCTCTAGGCTAATCTTTATATTTTATATACTCATATATACATTATATTTTATATACTTAAATATATAAAATACATAGATCAAGTTGTTATTATGAAGTTGATCCTAGCTGCACACCAATGTTTACAGGAAGCTCCAGCCAGGCCAAACGCGATTTTTACTACCAAGTGCATGCACGATGGCGATATGTAATCCCATTCACACCGTCCTCCCCCTCGTTTTGTGCTGAAAACCTTAATTAAACACGCTTTTATGGATGGCTACATATCCAAAGCAGATTTGTGACCTCCTCAAGTCCCAGGAGCAGCCTCCAGATTAGAACCCACACTTGTATCATATGCACAGCAGCATATGCATGAGAGCAATACAGAATACACCACGATAACCTCTACAGAAAGCAAGCAAACACAGGACAAAACTGTCTCCCCTCCAAAATATTGGAATAGCTACCGAATCATCTTAAAAAAAAAAAAAAAATGCGAAGGAAAGACCGGCCTTCACTTGAGGAAGAAACGTGCCCATGTTTGATGGGAAGGTAACAGATTTTTTTTAGGGGAAAACACAAAATCAGCTTTCTGAATCATGAAGCACGACACAACCCAACACGGCCTGAAGCAAATCCCGTGCGGCCAAGGAGCGATTTCCACGGGCCTCGGTGGGGTGGAAAGGGAATTGTCCCTTCTCCGCCACCGGCTTTGCTGCCCAGGAGCTTTGCACAGCCCATGTGCTCGTCCTCTCATTGCAGCCTCCCTGCGTTATTAACTGCAAGGAGGATTCGTAACCCAAAATCTACTTTTTAGCCTAAATGCTGATAGAAAGGCTATCCTGCCTTCTTGTCCCATACGTAAGGGTTTAAGATTAACAGCAAAACCCACTACAACGAATACCTGTCGGCTCGGTGTAACTTACCCAATTTAACAGAACTTACTCGAAAATTCTCTACCAGGGAGTAAACTAAATGATTTTAAATAAACAGATTTCTAGAGATTTCTTTATAGAGATATCTATATGAAGATTGATATACTTATAAAGCTAAATAAACGGCTGCGCGTGGGTGGGAGGCCTGGGCTCCTCGCAGCCTGCGGGTGGTGGGACCCGGCCGCGGCTCCACAAACAGCCTCTTTTAACTCCCCCTTTTATTCCCCTTTAACTCCAAGACTGCTTCACACCACTCAGTCCAGCAGTTTGTCATAGCACCAGGTCAGCACCCCTCTTCTAAAGCACAAACGATTGAAATGGTCACATTAAGGAGGCCATTATATATGTATGTATTTTAAAAACTTTTTACCCTAAAGGTCAAAAACTAAAAGTGAAATGAAATGAACATTATTCTCATTCAGCCAGCCACAAACGCAGGAGGGACACGGTGCTGCTGGCTCCCCCAAGGAGGGGGCACAATTTTGCTGGATTTGTGGAACTCTTTCCCCAAGTTCGGACAAGAGCCGTGGGTACAGAGAGCTTTTACAGAGAACCCCTCTGCTCCGGTATTCGTCCTGCCACGCTTGCAATGAGCACCAGAGCGCACAGGCTCATCAGGTTTGACCCGAGCAAGTAAAACTCCACACAGGAGCAAGGCTGGGAGAGCCCGAGATGCCTCCAGCAGCACCAAATGTTTCCTTAAGAGCCTCCATTGCAAACAGAAAGCGCCAGACCCCCCTTTTGGGAGCGCAGGCACCGCGGAGCCTTCGCCGTGGGGAGGCCGAACGGGTGCTGTGTCGCACGCGGATGCATGGAGCAAGATCTAAACCCTGCACACAAACCCCGAAAGCTGCTCGCTCCGCCAGCCAGGACACCCGATGCTGGAGCTGGGTCTGCCCTACGGCTGGAAAAGCGAACTTCGAGGATGAGGAGATGCGAAGAGCAACTTTGGGGAGGCACAAGTGCTTTCTCCGAGCATCGCTCGTGCATCCCGCTCCTTCTCCCACACAGGATGGCCCCACCGATGCTGGGAAAAGCCCCCGCGGATGCCGGTGCCCGCGAGGCCCCGACGCTTCCACGCAGCACTCACCAGAGGCGACATGGAGCCGTTGGGCAAGTAGGGGTCGGAGAGCATGAGGAAGGGGTAGCCGGAGTACGCCGAGCCCTTGTACATCCCCGCGTCCTGGTGCTTGATACCTGCGGGAGCCAGAGCCCCCGTCACGCTGCGCCCCACGTGCGCCTGCGGCGGGGGCGCGTGGGGACCCCCTTTGCCCACAGGGAGGGGGCCCGATCCTAGGGAGCTGGGGGGGGGGATGCAGGGACCACGGACGGATGGATGGAGGGGGGGTCCCGCTCCCACTAACCATCTTCCATGTGGTCCGGGAGCTTCTCCTGATAGACCCTCTGCGGCTCCTGCGCGCGGCGGACGCCCTGTGCAGGGAGGAGAGACAAGAGCAGAGTCGGGGGTGGCGGGGGGGGCCCCGCGGGGCAGGGCGGGGGGGCGGGAAAGGGGGGGTCCGTCTCACCTCGGGGTCGCCGGCGGCCGCGGGGCTCCCGCTGCCCTCGGACTCGTTCACGAGCGACGACTTGAGGTCGGCCAGGTCGCGCTCGGTGAAGGCGTGCGCGGGGATCTTCTCCTCCTGCTCGCCCTCCTCCTTGAAGGCCAGCAGCTCGTCCGTGGCCCCCAGGTCGTCGCCGCCGCCGCCGCCGCCGCCGAGCTGCGGCATTTCCCGGCCGCGCCGCGCACCGCACAGTCCTCCGGCCCCTGCTCCGCGCTTGCCTCCGCTCTTGCTTTTTTGTTGTTGTTGGTTTTTTTTTTAAAAAAATTGCTCTTAAATTTTTTTTTCCTTCCGAAAGTTTTTTTTTATACCCGCTTTTAAACTTTTTTCCCCTCTTTTTTTTTTAAACCCTCTTCCTTTAAATTCCTTTAGGGATTTCCTCTAAATCCTTTCAAAAAAAAAAAAAGAAAAAGTATCTTTTTGTTTGTTTTTCCTTTCCGAATCGTTTCTTTCCCCCCCCGCCTCCCTTCCCCGCTGTTTCGCGGCGGGGCAGGCTGCAAGAGAGCGAGCGAGCGAGCGAGGAGCGCGCTCCGCGGGCGCGGCGGGCTCCGCGGGCGCTGCCGCCCGGCCCGTGCCGCCCCCCCAGCCCTCGCGGAGCCCCGGCAGGCGCGGAGGGAGCAGCGGGCGGCGGCGGCGGCGGCGGCTCGGCGCGCCCGGCTGCGGAGAGCGAGCGCGGCGGCGGCGGCGCGGCCCACGGGCGCTGCCGGCATCAAAGCGGCCGCCGCCTGATTGACGGCCCGGGGAGGGGCCGGGGGCGGCCCCACGCGCACGTTGCACATTGCACACGCTCGCACTCGCGCTCACACTCACACTCACACGCGCGCCTTAAAGGAACAGCGAGCCCCCCCCCCTCCCCCCCGCGGCGCGGTATAGCGAGGTGCCCCGCGCCCCGCTATAGCGCGCTGCCCCCCGCCCCCCCCCATGCATGGAGGGGGTTTGGGGAGCCCCTCGGTTTTTGAGGTGTCACGGGTGGTGCGTGTGCGTGTTGTCTGCGTGGACCCCCCCCCCGGTCTCTGCTCGTGTGCAGCTGTGCATGTGCATCGTGCACATGTGCTCTCAGGCATGTTCACGCGCACGGGTGCATGCACACGCGTGTCAGTAAACACGCCAGGATCTGTGTGCATGCGTGTGTGTGGGCATGCGTGCACCGCGCTGCGTGTAATATCCTACATGCGTGCACATCTGTAAATAGGTCTGCATGCCGACAGCTGCACACGCATGCACTCGCATGTGCATCAAGACGTGTGTGCGCGTGGCTGTGTTTGCACACCTGTGTGCAGGCATGTGCACACGTGTGCATACATACGTGTGTGCATGCAGGCGCCAGCACCCACATGGCCTGTGCACATCCACACCTGCACATGGGCATCCCTACCTCTACACACGTGTGCGCGCAGCAGCCCATATGGGCATGTGCACGTGTGTACACAAACACACCAGCACACATCAACACGGACATCAGCACATACATGTGCTGTGTAACTTGTGCACAGGCGTTGCATGCCCATCTGCAGACAGGGAGCAGTGTGCAGCCGCCTGCGCCCACGCGTGGACACCCAGAGCGCACACGGAGGGATGTGCACACACGTGTGCAGCTTTGCAGCTGGCCTGGTTCCACTCAGTTTGGCTTGGATGGGCCTGGCCTGGCTGGGCTCGGCTCTGCCCGACCCGGCTTGGCCTGGTGCAGCTTGGCTTAGCCCAGCCTGGCTCAGTCTCACCTGGTTCTGCTCTGCGCAGCCCAGCTTGACCCAGCCCAGCCCAACCCAGCCTGGCTTGGTTTAGCTCTACATGACCCAACTTGGCCTGACCTGTCTTGGTTCTGCTTGGCCCAGCTTGGCCCAGCTCAGCCCAGCCCGACCCAGTTGAGCCCATCCCAGTTCAGCTGATCCCAGCTTGGTTCATCCCAGCTCAGCTCATCCCAGTTTGGCTCATCCCTGCAACTCGCTGCCTGATCCCCAGCCCCTTTGGAAGGAGAGACGTGACGTCGGATCGCAGAAAATTATTAGTTTTCCTGACTGGCCCCCAGGGTCAGGAAACACAAAATTAACATCTTCGCAGGCCATTTCGGAGGCACTAGACACTTCTGTGTCGGCGTCGTTTTTTTTTTTTTCTGCAAGCAGTTCCCATGGAAAAAGAAACTCCCCATCTCTTCTGATCACATACGACAGGTCCTGTGCATGTCTCCGGTAGCTTAAAAAAACACACCGATATTTATTTTCCTTAATTAAGATTGCATAAGATAGCCCTGGGTCCTGGAGACTTTTCTACAGACTGTAATGACGCCATGTAAATTGTTTTTTATGACCCAATATACTACATATTGTCACATTCAACACTTGAATAGGAAGCTAAAAATCTCGGTCCCTATTTTTCTTGTTAATTAGGGTATTATTACTATGGATATAATCTCATTACTTTTTGGGGAGGAGAAGAACTAGTTGGAGCCACTTTGAAAAGTACCGAGTGTATTTAAATGAAGCAAAATCGGTCTTTCTGCTAATTGCTGGTTTTGCATGACACAGAATTATTGTTCTTCTTTAGGGGGCACCGTTTTCACGGTGCCCAGGGAGGTGGGAGACGTAAACGGCCGCTCACTATTTTCCTACACGGCTCTTCCAGCCAAACGCAGGAGCCGGCTCCCCCATAGGAAACTCCGTCTGCAAATTTCCATTCTTTTAAACATCACAAAAATAAGCTGCAGCCACTTTGAGTAATAATCATTTGAATGAAATATTTGCTACTTTAAGATTTTTTTTTCCTTTCTTTCAGATGATCCTCTTGTTTTGCATGTGAAAAAAATCGTCTGAGATTTACAGCCCTCCCAAATGGAGATAAAGCCTTGGCAATGAGTTGGAAACCTGTTGTAATCTGTGATCCAGGAAACAAAGAGCCTCATTAATGCAGAGACTTTGGTGAGCCTTTGATGTTAGCTAGCATAGCATTCACTCTCAGTGCCATTTGCATTTAAACATTCATAAAAACATCATCTCTGCTTCCTTTGCCTTAAGCAATTTAGGAGTAAAGTATAGCTTCTATTTAAAGAAACCCACTGTGGTGAGGCTTAGAATACAAATATCACATAATCTTCAAGCAGAGCAAATATTTTATCCTACATTTCTGGTGGGCACATTTAATAATATTATATTTAAGACCCAAAATAAAAGATCCATCTTATTTTCATTAGCCTTACACCACACATCCAAGTGAAAAGAGAAAAAGGGGCCCCGTTAATTCTAAATATACTATGTACAGATTTGTGGAAATAAGACAATCCAGGGGATTTTACATTATTCACCAGAGCTGAATTTTAAAAGCATGGATGCCTATAGCAAGGTGCCCAAATATGTATTTAGGTGCTCAACACTTAGTTTTGTGAATGAGGTTGTTCCTTTCCGGGGTCGCTTTCTGGACTGCAAAATCTTCATTCTGTTGTTAGGATGGAGGGAAAAAGAAGATTTTTTTTTTTTTTCAAACAAAAATGAAAATAAAAGTAACGCTCATGTTCAGTAAAGCCACTAAATCAGATTAAAGCCACCACGGAGCATTTCCCTACCAAGAGAAGGCACTGTTGCATGTGGGGAATTTGGGAAACCACTTGGAAAACAAAGGCCTTTCCATCCTCACCGTTCTCCGGACTGTTATTCACAAACACACCTAGGGGAAGTGCAGCAGCACTAAAAGTATTCAAGTCAGGTTGACTTGGTGTTTGGAAATGTTCAACTTTGGGCGTCCTGGTTCAGTGTACCATTAAAAATAACAGGGAGTTAAAGCTGATCCCGCATCACACGGGGAGTGCTTGGTGTATTAAATTTTAGCAGCAAATATAGGGGAATCTTCATGTTTAGGGCTGTGAGTCAGTTTAGCCAGACTAATGTTTTAAGCATCAGAGGCAAGTTTCCTATACGATGAATATCCAAAATTAAAAATTGAAATGGAAAACACTTAAAAACAACTTTACCTTGGATAAAATATTTCTGGAGCTGGATCAAAGTAAAACAGAAAGCCTGGCTTGCCTGTCAGATCCTATCTGCACTGAACTTCAAGGTTTGATTTGTATTATTTACATGGAAAAGGTCTCAAGAAACCAATTTGGCACTAAGTATCTTCATTACGTTTTTTCGCTTGTATGGGTGATTAAATCAATCTAGGGTTCCTATTTTAATTTTTTTTGAAAGGTGCAGCCAGCTGTGAATTGTGGAACTTTTCTGATGTCATCTTTGTGCTGCAGACATGCATTTTTTTCCTTTTTAATGAGGCATTTAAAGAAAAGGAGCACATTTGTTTTCACAGTTCCCAACTGTCCTTCCAGGAACTGTTTAGAATTAAAGCCGCACAGTAACTTTTTAGACCATTTTAACTGTAACAGCTGCAGATAAGAGTAAGCCAGATTAAGCGATAACCAAATCTGTCTGTTTGTCCATCCATTCATTATCCTGCATTTATCAACAAGTTGTCTGAAGTCGCGTGCGAAACCCGGCACATACATTTTGGTATCACTATATGCACAACGGTGTTACGGGTCCTCACCATAGGCACTGCATTAAGTGAAGCCTCTGCTTTGAGGTCACCAAAAATTTTGCCCTAAGCTTCTCCTAGGCCAGAATTTCACGTTCCGTTTAGTCGAGAGGGGCTTCTAGCAGATGCCCTTGACTTTCTATGTAGCTTTTGTTTTCCATAATTTTGTTCACTTAGCAGAAACAGTTGGGATTAGCTTTTGTTTTGCTCCCTATGGACACACTTCACATCTCATACAAGTCCCTGTAGCCCTGGCAGGTTGGGTGTCCTACACCTGTCTTCCTTCTCCATTGTGTTTGCGGCAGATACATGTTTCCGAAAAATCCAGACCTCTCCACAAAATCCGGACTTCTCCAGCATGCTTTCCACACCTGATGGGTTGCTTCTGTGCTCCATTTGCATGGAGCCTCCCAGGGATTTGCCATCGTCCTGCAGGAACATGTGTCCCGTTTTGCCGTAGCCATGTGCAAATGGGCAGGGGGTGGCAGGAACATCCCATGTGGACACCCCGGAGCCGCTCCAAGCTCCCGGAGGACAGGCTGGGACCAGCTGAGCGGATCCTGGCAAGTGACCAGCGTAAACCAGGCCACCGAAAGCTCTGTTTTGCCCAAAGGGGTTTACGCTGGGGTAATTATCTCAGTGGAGTCATAGCAGGAACATTTCCTTAGTCTAGACAAGCTCTAATAGGTAACACGGACCTATCGTACGCAGCCGAAACATCCCGACCTGCTGCGTCGAGCCCAATGCGCGCGGCCTCCGCGCTCGGCAGCCCCTTGGGGTGGTTTGGAGCCTCCTCCAGTCCCCAGCTTGTGGTCTGCATGGGAGAAAGGGCCACCTTGTCACTCAGCCATTTCCCCACCGTCCTCTCCCTGCCTGCCTGAACCTTGCACGATTTTAAGCATTTATTTGACTCCTGCGACGAGCTCTAGGACTTGCATTGATCCAGACGTACTGGAAAGATGCGCTGACGGAAGCCCAAGGATTGCTTTTAAAAATGCGAACGGAGAATCGACCTCCTGACGTTGCAATATTTAAGCTGCTTTCTAATGACAACGTGCTTTCCCGGAAAAGTTCCTAGCTGTTACGACCAGAGTTTCTCTTTTTCCCGCTTGGGAGGCAAGTAGTGAAGGCACCGCAGCCTGACGGCCACGGCCGGAATCACATTTTCTCCAGGAAATTCTAGTGAAAGAGGATAATCACTCTCAAAAGTCATTATCAGATGTTAAGAACCGTAGTGTCAAATCCATTTTGGAGACTGTGATCTTTGGAAAACTGCCTGCATCCATTGCACAACCTGGCACAAGCTCTTGTCAAATCTCCCTGCTGCAGTTTTAGGTGTTGCATGTGTTAGAAGAGTTAGGTTTTTTTCAGGTTGTCGCACTGTCTCTTCAGGCCATTCTCACTTAAAAAGTCATTTCTTTGTTCCAGGTACAAAAAGCACTTCAGATTATGAAAGGATTTTAAAAGACTCACCTATTTTCCACTCTGTGTGTTTTGCTCACCTCTTGGTTTTGGAACTGGACCAACCAACTGGCATCGTGT